>NC_056743.1:744645812-744733312 GCF_019279795.1 Protopterus annectens
AAAAAAGGGATTTTTTTAAAGAGTAAAAAAAAGGTTTTTTTTTTCTGAAAGGGAAAAGTAATTAAATGGGGAATATAGCTACTGAAAACTAGTGTCAGACCCCATTTGTTTGCTTTTCTATTTCTGTTGTACAGAGAAAAAAGAAATTCTCTACCTGTACTGTAACCCACTACCAGTCACATAAATCTTAAAAGCAATATCAGCTACCAAACAGAGAGAAGAGTGTACATAGAGCTATCACTAACAAAGAAAGTGACAGAGAAATGAATTATATAAAAAGTACCAGCTGGGTGTACCACTGTGCAGCTTGGCAGGCAGTCTTCACCACAGCTTATCCCCATTATTGTGCTCCCTTTGCTTGTGTGCACGCCCCCTCCCCAGTTTGTTGCCAGTCTTGCTAATTACTAATTGCCTCCCTGTGTCTGACTGCATTGTTCCTTTGTGGCTGCCCATTTGCCTCAGCACCATCCAAGTTTGTTTGGTCTTTTATATCTGTTTTTATGCCCCCGTTGCCATTTCTACATCCTCATTCCTACTCCTGTACTTTACATGCTACATTACACACACACACACACACACACACACACACACACACACACACACACACACACACACACACACACACACACACACACACACACACACACTCTTCTCCACTTGTCCTTCTGTGTATGATCACTCACACACACACACACACACACACACACACACACACACACACATTCTTCTCCACTTGTCCTTCTGTGTATGATCTTCTGATTGCTCTTCCCTCTTTCTGAGAGCCCATTTACTTTTCATGCAGAACACAAGTGTGGTACGGACTTTGATGTGTAGCATTAATCTCCTCTGTGTCAAGATTGGCATGTCAATCTGTGTATAGACATGCATAATTATAGGCACTCTTTCTGCATGCTACAGGGGAGTAGGTCACATGACCAGTTGTAATGCTGTAATTTCTTTACATGGCATTACATTTGTGAATGATTTGACTCTTTAAGCAGCTTTGCCCCAGTAGTGCCATGCAAAGTCACTGCTACCACACACAATTACTGTTGGGCTACAGTGTGCAACTTTGCTTGCACTATTTCTCACTACCCATCTGAATTACAATTTTTTTCTGAATCCTGAATACTCTATTGCATTACTACAAGGATAACTCCAGAAATATTAATGTTGATTCTTCTATTGCTTTAAACCACTTGATACGTAACCAGAGTACACTGGCAGTTTATATGGACTTTCTCAGGTTATAGCAGCAATCTCAAGAACAGATAAATTTACTGATTAGGAGAATATTAACAAATGAGCTTGATAAAGTTATGCAGGAAATATACCAGATTTGATGAATGACCACAATCCAGTGTACACTCCATGGAAACATACCAAAATAAAGAGAAATGTTCAGTTTAAAACAGTCAGAAATAAAATTAAATTTAGATTTATCCTTAAATGTATAACTGGAAACTATTAACATCTACCACTAGCTGTAGTAGTAAAATACTAACAAAATCTTACATGAAAACATACTAGAATAAACAAAAATGTTCAGCTTAATATAGTCTTCTTCTTCTTTTGGCTTTTCCCTGTTAGGGGTCACCACAGTGGATCACCTGTCCGCTCATGATTGGCAGTGGAGTTTTATGGTGCCGAGTTGCCAGCCCGGCGCCCAACCTTCCACAGAAGGCACACACCTGCACACACACACACCTAGGGCCAATTCAGAGTGTCCAATCCACCTACAGCATGTCTTTGGGATGTGGGAGGAAACCGGAGCACCCGGAGGAAACCCACACGACCACAGGGAGGACATGCAGACTCCACACAGAAGGCACCCCAGCCTTGGATCGAACCGGAGAACCTCTTGCTGTGAGGCAGCAACACTAACCGCTGCACCACTGTGGCCACCCTCAGCTTAATATAGGTCAGAAATGAAATTAAACTGAGTAAGAAGATGCATTCTTAAATGCAGTAACAGGAAAGCATTAAAAAACATACCACTAGATCAAGTAGGAAAGCAATTCAACAAAATCTTCAACAGAATTAGATTTCCAAACCCTCCATGCAAGAACAGAGTTACACTCACAACTGCACCTTGGCTTACTCCAGAAATAAAACAGGCTAATATGTGGCAGAGATAAAATATAGAAAATGGCATCAAGAAAGAACAAATAATCTACAGCAAGTACTCTGTAAAAGCCAAACAAAACTACTATGTTAACCTACAACATATTCATGTGAAAGTCCAAAAAGCACACACCCAGCTTGTGAGGCGTAGAATCAGGATAAACACAGCCAAAAGAGCACAAATAAATCTCATCTACTCCTGATTGCTACAAGGCCATACAGTCCAAGCAGTAATGATTATTCCAACGTCATATAAGACACGAAAATTCCTTTCTAGAAAAATAAAACTTTATTCAACGGATAGTAAGCGCTTTCGCCAAGAGGCTTCTTCAGACTAATACAAAAGGAATAATTCTTCATCATTTAAATAGTCATCACTAGAATTTCATTGGTTCATGTCCTGGCTCATCTTACTTCATGACTTATACATTTAAAGTACTATCACACAGCTAATATAAAACTGTACAAGACGCAGAAATACATGTATAAAAGATATGATCCATACATAATAGAACCATATCCAATCACAAAATAGTATATATATATATATATATATATATATTTGTTATCTAAAAAAGCATAAAATGCATGTTAATAGAAATACATTTAAAAATTCTTATAAGTTTAAAACACATATTCAAAACACAACACTAAATTCATACATATAATCACTGGTGTGACTGTATATCAAATGGAGACAGCTTTATTTACTTTCTTAATTTTCTATTTCTCAGAACAGGTCTAATAGCTGTTTTGTCATTGAGTCCAGGTGCTTGATCAGCTTTGCACCTGATTATCCATTTCAGTTCACACTCAAGTGTATAATTAATTATATCACCTCCTCTTGGGTTAGCGTAGATTTTTTGTATAACTAAAAACTTAAAGTTATGTGTGGGACCAAGGCTTTTTACATGTTTAGCTAGTGCATTGGAGTCTGAACCAATCCTGATGTGATACATGTGTTCTCTAACCCGTTCTCTTAAAGACCTATTGGTTTTTCCTATATAAAATACAGGACAGGCTTCACAGTTCGCCAGATAAACCACGTCCTTACTACCACAGGTCGTATTAGTATAAAACTGAAATATATGTTGTGTGACAGGGTGAACAAAAGTATTTCCTTCACTTATGTATGTACAATAATTACATCCTCCACAACGTAATGTATTATGTTCACCTTTACTAATTCTTTGCCTGTCATTTCTAGGTTTACATAATATTTGTTTGAGATTGGGTTTATTTTTATAATACACCTTAGGTAGGTCTGGGTCCAACCACATTCTTAATATCATCATCTAACATAAGTATATCCCAGTTGCTAGCCATAATGCCTTTTAATCGAGTTGTATCTACAGTATATGACATAGGGGCCCTAACTTCTCGTACATACATAAGTGAAGGAAATACTTTTGTTCACCCTGTCACACAACATATATTTCAGTTTTATACTAATACGACCTGTGGTAGTAAGGACGTGGTTTATCTGGCGAACTGTGAAGCCTGTCCTGTATTTTATATAGGAAAAACCAATAGGTCTTTAAGAGAACGGGTTAGAGAACACATGTATCACATCAGGATTGGTTCAGACTCCAATGCACTAGCTAAACATGTAAAAAGCCTTGGTCCCACACATAACTTTAAGTTTTTAGTTATACAAAAAATCTACGCTAACCCAAGAGGAGGTGATATAATTAATTATACACTTGAGTGTGAACTGAAATGGATTATCAGGTGCAAAGCTGATCAAGCACCTGGACTCAATGACAAAACAGCTATTAGACCTGTTCTGAGAAATAGAAAATTAAGAAAGTAAATAAAGCTGTCTCCATTTGATATACAGTCACACCAGTGATTATATGTATGAATTTAGTGTTGTGTTTTGAATATGTGTTTTAAACTTATAAGAATTTTTAAATGTATTTCTATTAACATGCATTTTATGCTTTTTTAGATAACAAATATATATATATATATATATACTATTTTGTGATTGGATATGGTTCTATTATGTATGGATCATATCTTTTATACATGTATTTCTGCGTCTTGTACAGTTTTATATTAGCTGTGTGATAGTACTTTAAATGTATAAGTCATGAAGTAAGATGAGCCAGGACATGAACCAATGAAATTCTAGTGATGACTATTTAAATGATGAAGAATTATTCCTTTTGTATTAGTCTGAAGAAGCCTCTTGGCAAAAGCGCTTACTATCCGTTGAATAAAGTTTTATTTTTCTAGAAAGGAATTTTCGTGTCTTATATGACGTTGGAATAATCATTACTGCTTGGACTGTATGGCCTTGTAGCAATCAGGAGTAGATGAGATTTATTTGTACAACATATTCATGTTCAAGTGTCCAGAAGCTTCCTTTTGTCAGTCTATTAAAAGTTGGTGAAAAACTAAACCATGCCCCTTTCTTGTTGAAGCAACATATAAACAAAGCATGTATGTTTCATAATACACTATAGAAACATAACCAGCTCTCTTAGTAAATGCACCACACCATGTATGATACAGCAGTTCTGCTACTGCTTTACTTCTCATTACAAATCACATCCAGTACAATTAAACTTGCACACAAATTCAGACACACCGCACTGGCAGGGCATACATTAACTTGGTGTAGAACCACTCTATAGCAAACATCTATACTTACAATACATGGGGTTGGGGGTTGTCGTAAGGGTTAAGGTGTTTACCTTACAGACACAAGGCACAGGGTTTGATTCTCAACTTTGAGAGAAATCAGCTAGGTTTAAAACAGCCCCAGAAGTGCAGCTAGCCTAGTATTTACCTATGAACCTGATCATTTAATACAACAATCCATAGTGCCCAAAATCAAACCTGGAAGCAGTATTATATTATTCCTTTAATGGCTACACCAATATAAACTCCTCTTGAATACTAGTAAAACTAAACCAATGGAATTTAATCCAGAGCCCAGCAATCTAACAAATTATACTGTCTGTGATGTCCATGCACTGGCCCAGAAATTAAGGAGCTTCAATCCTCACCACTGGCAACAGTGGGGAATGTACACACTGGGAGGATGACAAATACACACATAATAAATTGCAATTTCCCTTAAGAGAACACAGTCAGTCTAGGGCTGGTTTCTCCTTTTTTCTCCAGATCCCCAATAAGACTCACCACTGGCACAGCTATGATCTCAGCTGAGTGGCCAAACCAAGATCTCCAGTACCCTCTCTGTCCTACCAGTGCTTTGTGCCCCTGCCCAAGTAGCTGACACACACACTCCTACCAGTGCTTTGTGTCCCTGCCCAAGTAGCCGACACACACACTCCTTGAGATTTGATTTACACACACACACACACAGACACACACACACACACACACACACACACACACACACACACACACACACACACACACACACACACACACACACACACACGAAAGGCTGGCACAGGTTTATTAGCTATGCCCCCTTCTGCCAAGACTATTAGGTAGTTTTCATTGCCACCAGACAACTCTTATCAGCTACTTTAAGGCCCTTAGCAAAGAGTGTCCAATCCTACTGTGTAATGTTACTATTAATCCAAATGGTAGTCTGGCCAAGAGCAAGGCTATTTAGGAGTGGCCTGTACAGTGCCACCAAATAGATATGCAAGTACTCTCAGAGCTTAAATATCTCTAAACAGACCAGCCAAAATTAAAAGGTTTAACTATATTTATTAATAAATAAATAAAAAAAACAAGACAAAACTCACTAAGTAATCAGTTACATCAGAGGAAATATTTAAAACAACATTGCAGGACAGTCTCACCTAAATAAAGAAAGCATCTAAGCTATGCTTTGCTATCTTCCTATCTGAATCTAAAAGAGTTACTATGCCCTAAAAGCAAGGCAAGTGCAGAGGTGAGTGGATGTTTCCAGCTGATGTTGTTAGGTCAAAGACAAAATACAAAATGCACAGTCTCTCTCCAAGAGAGTTCTTAAATTAAGATCAAATATTACTGCTGGGTTAGCTTGGATGCCATCACTTTTTGTCAACTGACTTCAGTTCCCAAGCTAAGCTCCATTTATCAGAAACTAACAGAATTTTAGCATCTCTCTGTAAAAAATACATCTCTCAGATGTTTTCAGATCCTGGAAGTCATAAAACAATAAAACACTTTTACATCTTAAACCTAGTAATTACTTCTCTTTCAAGACAACACAAAAAAACTTCTACCTCTAGACATTATTTCTGCTACTACACTGAAACTGACAGATAACATCTTTTTATGTGGTTATGAAACAATTTAATTTCAACTATTTTCTCTGAATTCTTTTTCAAGTTAACCTCTTGTGTTCCAGTTTCCATTAAACATATATCTAAAACAGTCACAATAGTGCAAGTACACTCCTGTTCTATTCCAACAGGGTATGCTGTGGTTACATTTTAGCTCAGTACTTTACACACACTTCTGCATAAATCATATCAATATTCACAAATGACATAGTGTGATAAAAGGAAATACTGCCAGCCCTATCAACTAATAATACAAAAAAACTGAACTAGTACACCAGAGTTTTTGAGGGTAATAATGGACAGAAACCCAATATTTGATCATTACAGCCCACGGATAATTAAAAAAAAGCCAGGGCTCCTTTAGATGGTGAAATCATGGTCTTTTAACTCCCTCTGGAAATGCCTGATAGCTCTGCTACCTTTACCCTACTGACCCATTTGTTCTACCAGTTGCGAGGGCCAGGCATTCCCAGTTTAGGTGAGGAAAGAATCCTATCAATCATTCTTTTCTGTCTGTGGTGCCTCAGCCATTCAGCACCTCTCTGGTGAGAATCGGGTGGGCAAGAGTGGGCCTGCTTCAGGGTGTAGTGGGGTAGCCTATCACCAAACCCCCTCCTCATGGCGTACCCTCCTCCTTAAAAGCAACTCTCCAAGCTCTGCTACTGCTACCTGCTGCAGTGAACGAGTCTCTGCATGCTCTCTTGGCTACATGCCAGTGTGTGTGGGCATCTAATTTTCACAGGCTTCAACTCCACGAGTGCAACACCTAGTGCTTCCTCTAGGTGTCACCCAAGTGGTGAGCCAGAGAGGTTTCCCTCAGGATGGACAAGCAGTCAGTGGCCACCACACCTGTCCTCCCCTTCTAGTGCTGTTGGCAGCCGAGTTGCTAAATAAACTCAGTTTGCTTGGGCCATTGTTATGGCTTCAGCTCTTTAAGCCACCAACACTGAAGAAAAGTAAAATCATTACTAACATTAAGAATGCACTACCTCAGCTCACAGATTTCTTTTCCCACGTCTCCTATATGTGAGCTTCACTAACATATATTGTTATCAGTTAGCTAAATTGGAGCAAAGTTGTAATGGAACTGTAAAATTTGCTGCTCATCATACCAACAAAACACATCACTGCCTATTATTAAAGACTGTTAACTGGTCAGAACTACTCAATATAGTAGCTTACTCTCAATGAAAAACTGCACACAGTCTCTGGGATTCAGAAATGCTAATACCTGTAGTAAATTGTAATTACTAGTGGTGGTAGTCATTTCCAACTGTGCGAAAGCCCTACAGTGGTGCATGTATGTGAAGAGGTGCGGCATCTTGGTGGGCTGTCCCTTTAGCTTACTGCAAATGCCAATGAGGCATTCTGGGAAGAGTCGTATGATAATGAGTCAGGTGCTCTCCCCTGGAAATACCTGCAATGATTTATGCAGCTGACACATTCAAAAAACTGCCAGCTACATTAACTAATATAGCCAAAAATGTGTGTTCACTCATTATTTACACTGGGAGAGATCACATTAGAGCAGTGCTGAGGAGTTTAGTGTACATGTTGTGGGGGGGGGAGTTTGCATGTATGTGGCTGTATGCCATACCTGTCAACTGTACAGATGTTTGCAGAATGTCCAGGTTTTTGCCTCATATCTTTAGTCCATTTTATATAAAATTGTGGTTTTCTGGTAAATTAGTGGCAAATCATTAAAGACTGAAGTTAGAAAATAATGACAGACATTTGAGTTTGACTTCTTCCCTTCAGAAAATTCACCTGTTAATTTTATCAACTTTCTAAAGTTTAAGAGCAATATTTAAAAATTGTACCTATTTTTTGGCCCTTGTTCCACTTTTGTTTATGGCCTTGTCCAGATTTCTTGCTCTAAGAAGTTGAGAGGTATGAAGTTGAGAGGTATGCTGTATGCAGATGTACGAGTGGTCTCAGGTGACTGTATGTGAATTTGCATGTGCATGTGGCTGCCTAGCTGGCCGCAACATGGGCATTAACTTAGAGGATAGTCATGGTAGGTATGTGCGTTTGTGTGTATGCATATGTGTGTGTGTGTGTGTGTGTGTGTGTGTGTGTGTGTGTGTGTGTGTGTGTGTGTGTGTGTGTGTGTGTGTGGGCGGGGTGGGAGTGAACAGGCGAGTGCATCATGAGTGGGATTAGGTGGGGGTATTTGATATACATTGTGTGCGTGTGAGGGAGAGAGAATGAATGTTGGGAGATTCTATATCTGTCAACTCCCCGTAGACTAACAAACACTTGCATAATATGGCTGTTAATATTGAGGGGGCATATCTAGGCACAAGGGACACTGTTTAAATATAAAATGTACTTCACATAAAAAAATAACAGAACAATAGACTTTGCAATGAGAAACTGCAAATGAAGGAATAATATAAAAGTCCAATGGAGTGACTAAATTCGTTCATGTTAGGGACACAAATTATAAGAGGGAAAATCATTGCCATTTTACAAAAATAGGGGTAGTTGAGAGGTACACAGGAGTACATGAGGAGGGTGCATGAGGGTGCCTGTGCTGAAGCAAAGCATCGACTGCCAGCAGTGATTACCACTTGCAGTAATCACAGAGTGATTCAGTGACATTCAAATTAACAGATAATGAGGCCTTTCCTTATTATGCCTAAAGTGTCTCTGAATTACTGATTTCTGTAAATCACTTTAAAGGGCCATTTTTGTCACATTTCTGAATCCTGGCCAATATCCTTTATCATGCTGATAAATGCCCCACCACCAGCCAATTTTTAAACTGGTACACACCTCAGAGACAACCAAGATCTTCAAACATTTGTAGTTACTAATAAATTAAACAAGCTTAGTAGTTAGCAGTTAAAATTCTGTACACATTTCTAAAACTCATTTCCAAGCAATACCAGAAAAATGTCATCCAATCATCAATTTAAAATCTCAGTTAAAATAGCTAGCATCAAAGTGGCCCTGCCCATATGTCAGAACCTGAAGTTAAGTCTCCCCTTGATTTCTTAAAGGATTCTATCATTTAAGAGGACTTTGTTAAAATTCCTCTGACTACTCCTTACATGGATATAGGATCATAGATTAATACTAAGCTGTTGATCCTCTGGAGCATTTGTAGCCCAGCCAAATAGCCACATCTACCAAGAAATGAATTAGCGCCAGACCCCCAACAGGAGAAGTTATTTTGGACCTATTTATGTCTCCTTTCCATAAGGGTTTTAGAGGCCAAATTTGGGATGTACTTATTGATTGCCCATCCAGTTATTTAAGTTGCACTTAAAAGGGTCAGGAAACAACTATGCTTTACATCCAGGGGAGTCTATTCCATAATATTGTCTGTGACAGACACCAATCAGATAAGTCCTATTAATATTGCAGTGGAAATTCAGATCTCTTGATCAGGTGTTTAGACTTTTATTAGTTTTGAGGATGTGAAGGAGATCACATTAACCTGGATTCTTTGAGGCTCTGTTGGCTGACAGATGCCCCTTCTCAAAAGTCAATACAACATGAAAAACTGAGAGACTACTTTAAAGGCAGTCAGAGTAGCTTAAGAAGGACAGGCCATGGATTGTCATAATAAGGAAGCAGTGTGCTCTCTCAAGCTGGGTCATCTACTTAAAGTACATACCAAAGGGGCATTATACTGTACAAATAGATGACTTCCTTGAATCTAGATGATGCACCCTTGGGGATTATTCTGGCTACATAAAAGGATTTCTTAGTAAGTGGTAGCATGATGGTCAAAAGATAGTTCATTGTCAAAGCAAATCTCTAATGACAGAGTTAATGTTTAGGGGATGTTACCTATTTGATAGGAGCACGAGTACCCAAGCTTGTCAAAGGACAGTGTTGCATGCCATTTTGGTTGAGGCTGCTGTTGAAGTACCACTTGTAAGTTCAGGTTAGGCCCTCCTAGAGAATGCAGTGGTCAGCTGGGATGTTTATGACAACTTTCAGTTTGCAATCATCAAAAAAAAACTTTGAGCCACAGATCCTTACTGTTTACACTGACATCAGAGAAGGAAACACCAAAGAGGATTGAGCCAGTACAGTTCCCTGGGATACACCACCGATAACTACTGTTTTGGTTATGAGTGTGCCTCCAGCACAACTATAATGAGTTCTGTTGATAAGCCAATTTGCTGCCCAGTGGGTATTACATGGGTTTATATTTAGTTTGATTAGCTCATCAATAATTCCAGAATCTGGAATGGTGTTAAAGGCTTTGGCTAAGTCCAGGTACACAATGTGAACTGATTTGCCAGACACCAGTGCCTTTGTGACTTGCTCAAAAATCTCCACCAAGTTTATTTGACAGGATCTTTCTTTAAAACACTCAAACTGATTTGGTTCAAGGTCTGAAGACTGTCTATATCTTTGTTAAGGAGTTACACAATGATGCACTCCATTACCTCGAAGATATATTTGGTGAGGCTTGTGGCTTATAGCTTCCCAGATCAGTAGTCGGGTCCTCAGTGGAGTGGGATGACTAAAACAGTTCTCCATACCTTTGCCATGAATCCGGTGGGAAGGCGAATATTGAATAAACTGAATAATGAACCAGCCAGACATTGTTTGGTGCTAATTAGAATAAAGCCTGGCACATTACCTGGCCCCTTGAAGCTTGTGTTCTTAACCTTGAAGAGAACACTTAGGACTTGCTCAGGGATGACAGCAGGGGTGGTATAGTCATACTAACGTGCTGCAGATTAAGTATAGACTGAGATAGGAGATTAGAGTTTGAACTGAATTTGTCCACTAATATCTTGACTATATCTGGTTATTTTGCATTAATTCAGAGCGTTGCTGGGTATTATTTCTGAGACTGCTGACAAGGCTGAAGACTTTATGGTTATCTTTTGTGTAGGTGGCAATTCTCAATTCATACTTACTCTTGGAAGATTTGATTTTGTTTAAAAGTTCTTTGCTGACTTTTTTGAGTTCTCTACTTGAAGGGGTGTTCATTTTGCTTTTATGGGCTAGGAATTTCTTCTGCTTATTGTACAGTTTGCTTATTTTATTTAACTTGTCTTAGTTTACTGCAGTAGTCCACCTGTGTTTAGCATGGAAACATTTTTCAATGGGGGCCACGGAGAAAAGCTCCATATATTGTACAATCATTAAGACAATCATGAAAGTTTAAATAAAAATTGGAGAAGAATACACAGTACAAGATTATGCATAAAAGAGATTAATCAAAAACAAATCAGATATTACATATAGTACAATAATCCACATCTAGCATATGCAACACAAACATACAAGTAGGAGATATTTATAAAGAGAAATAGTTTATAAGCAGCAACAGTTTACCTTTATGGAAATACATTAGTTTCAGAACAGGTGCTTGGTGTGGTATTTTTTTGTGATAAAAAATTACTTCTAAGAAGAGAGAAAATGTACATTAGAAATATAATAAGAAATATTCAGTTGAGTGAGAGTAAGAAGACATTATTTTAATGAGAAAGCAAGGAAAGGAGTGCAGCCAGGCTTTGTTCTAGAGATGAAATATATTGGTATTATGGCAGTCAGCCTGGTGACATGCAGGAGCAGCTTTATATTCTCTCAGGTGACATTTTAATTTTGTGTGTGTGTGTGTGTGTGTGTGTGTGTGTGTGTGTGTCTTTAGAATTTACATTTTGGTCATTATTTAGTGGCAGAGGGATGGAGTTAACGCATTTTTGAAATTTTATTCGAGTATAGCAAGTAAGATTTTGTTTTAGTGAGCATAGATTTGTCTGCTGACCTTAGTTGTCTTTAATGGTGAACAGTTGTCTGGCTTATGCAGGATTTTTTATACGGTGGCAAGTTATGATAAAGATAGGCAAGTGGGGTAGTTCTAGCCAATTACGTTCTCAGAGTGCTAGACCATGGTATAACCAGTAGTGATGGCTTGCTGCAAAATCTGGTGGTTTTGTTATAACATTGTTCTAGCTTTGCCAACAGCATGGCTTGCAGGTTACTGAAAACTGGGGAAGCATACAATAGAGAAGGCAGTAAATAAGCTGATACTATACATTTTCTGGCTTCAAAGAGGAATGATTTAACTCTTTATAAAAGTGCCTAGTTTCTGGTGTGTTTTCTTTATGGCTTGGTTAATCTGCTGATCAAATTTCAGTTGGTCATCAATGAGGACACCTAGGAGTTCAGCCTGGTGAACTTGTCTGATGTTAATGCTGTTAGCACAAATGATGGTAAAAGACATCTTTTGGCCTGAAAGGGGTTTGGGAGTAAATATTAATTTTGTTTTATTGGTTTTTAGTAGAAGTTGAAATGCATTTAGCCAGGATTCAATAGAGGAGAAATCATGTTGGGTTACGTGTTGAAGTTCTTGTTTTTGCTGGGTTACAATGCTGAAGTTCTGTTAGTGTTTTCACTGAACAGAACAGATGAGGGTGGAGTCAATGTATTGCACTATAGTGGATTGTTTGCTGGTAGTATAAAGATCATTACTAAAGAGGTTAAAGAGCAGGTGATCTCATATAGAACCTCCTGGGACTCCTATTTTTAATGGGAGGAAAGCAGAGGTATCTTGCTTACATTTGACCGTCTATGTCCTGTTGTATAGGCAGAGAGAGAGAGAGACATGGCGTCATTAGGGGGATGATGGTATTTGAATTTCATCAGGTTCTCAGTTAGTTGGAGTAATTGAAAAATTATTTAAAATGAATGATTGCATGACAGTCTTGTCTTACTTACTGGTACTGCCAAGTGCAGCTCTGTGTTGGTGCCTAGTCTTAGTGCCTTGTAAAAACAAAGTCTGGTTAGTGCACATAAACTTTGCAGATTATTAACCTTCTCAGCAGTATATTATTATTGTTCTTGCGCAGAACTAATAACTTGTCTATAGAACAGATAACACATACAACACTATACAGTTTACAGCTTTAATGTCTTCAGGTTTGCAGTTTACTTTTCATACAGCATGAAAGGATTCTCCAGTATGCAGATCTCTCAAGAAATCAGATCAGATCTCACATATATACATTCTTATGAAAGCAGTCTTTTGGGAACTCTCAAAGTCATTACTTTGGTATTTTCTGATGTCATAAAAAACTGTAGACATTTAAAGCAATAAGAACAATAGAAACATACTTTGAAATCACGATCTATAGGACCCATTGTGCCAACACAAGTATTAGTTTTATATTATACCATGATCCCCCCAAAACGTGCACGCTGATTGGCCAGCGTGCCTGTTGTAAATCGAGTTATACTAATGGAAAATGGTCCGGTCGCCCGGACTTTTTTCCATTAGTATAACTCGGTTTTTTAAAACACTGTCTCCCTATGTTAAAT
This sequence comes from Protopterus annectens, assembly GCF_019279795.1. NCBI lineage: Eukaryota > Metazoa > Chordata > Ceratodontiformes > Protopteridae > Protopterus > Protopterus annectens. The sequence continues at coordinate 744,659,492 of NC_056743.1, forward strand.
GGGTTTAACATAGCGAGACAGCTTTAAAATAAGCAACGGAGATCTCCGTTGCTTATTTTAAAGCTGTCTCGCCATGTTAAACCCATTTAACATAGCGAGGCAGTGTTTTAAAAAGCAACGGAGAAAGCAAGAACTCCGTTGCTTTTTTAGTGTTTCTATGTTAAATGAGTTTAACATAGCGAGACAGTTTTAAAATAAGCAACGGAGATGTCCGCTGCTTATTTTAACTGTCTCGCTATGTTAAACTCATTTAACATAGCTTAAACACTAAAAAGCAACGGAGATCTTGCTTTCTCCGTTGCTTGCACACAGCTCTGATGTACTGCGCAGGCGCGCAGTACATCAGAACTGCTGCGGATGCCAGACATCTGCGGAAGGGCAGTAAACAGGCATTATACTATGCCATTATTTAAGAAAAGTAATAGTTTCTTTTCTTAAATAATGTCATGGTATAATAGCAATAACCCACTTCTGGGTGTGGGTAATGCTAATTACCCACGGTTGGCTGTTTGGTCCTCGGGCCTTCGGGACCAAACCACGCCAACCGTGGGTAAATTTAGCATTACCCACACCCAGGCGTGGGTTATTGCTATAATAGATCGTGATTTCAAAGTATATGTTTCTATTGTTCTTATTCCTTTAAATGTCTACAGTTTTTTGTGATGTCATCAATTAGAAACACTATATAAAGTGGTTGTTAATTAAGATTAATTGTTTCTGATGAAGTCTCTATGTCAAGATGAAAGCGCTAAAACCAGTTGTTTAATAAAGATGGTGTGTGGTTGGAAGATATAATTGGCGTCCTGGATTCCGGTTTCATCCTATTTTGATTTTTATGGTTTATCGTTTTGTTTCGTTCATATTTTCTGATGTCATACAGTAGGTTTATTAAACTTTTATTAAACTTTTAGGGAGTCTTTCCTGTTTGAGAATGTTGTCTTTCGATACTTCCCGCACTTAATGTCATGCACTCTGTTAATAAGCCCCTTTGTGTTGTTGTTTCCACGTGAATGTGTTCTTGTTTCCACGTGAATGTGTTCTTGTTTCCACGTGAATTATGCAACAGTCTAGGAAGTCTGTTGATTCTTGCACCTGGGTCCTTAGGAACGTTCTTATATGTCATTTCTTGAAGCTGGCATCAGACACTGAACATTCAGCTAAATGTCTTTAAGGAGTTATCCTTATCGTCATTTTTCTCAAGCTGTACCAGACTTTTATGTTACATTTACAGATGAATGCCATCATTTTTAGCTGAAGACAGTTTAACTCTTTAATATATGTATGCTAGCAAACAGAAATGCATGCATCTAACTTGACTAGATTATTCCTACATATATTATAGCAACAGATGTGTATATGCATCTAACTAGCAAACAGAAGCACATGCATTTATAAATCTCTAAATGCATTATCTAGCAGTAATCTCTGAAGGTAGAGTGGTTATGAGCTAAACTGGGTCTTGCACTTAAGTGTTACTACTTGGTGATTAGATGTGGCCAGTAGTTTGGCAAGTATAGGCATTGAGCACAGGGAGACTAGATTGGCGAGAACTAGGTCCAATATTTTTGAGTCCCTGATTGGGGTGTGGACTAGTTGATCCAAGGAGTTAGCATTAATGAAGTACAGGAATCTTTCTGAATACTTTGGTAGTACAGGTTCCCCAAATAATGAAGTCACCCAAAAGGTGAGTGTAGGGCTTTATAGTGAGGGATGTCAGTTTGTTAAGATAGCCCTCATGGTTCACTGGGATCATGGAGGGGGTATGGCAGTTTAACAATGTAGTAATGGGTTTTGTTTATTGTGAGAAAGATGTAGAGGAGTTCAAGGTTCTTGTCATACATTACAAATCTGGAGGCAAAATAGTTTCTTAGGAACACAAACACACAATCCAATTTGGCATTGGGTCTGAAGGAGTAGTAGGCATTAAATCCCAACATTGCAGGGGTACTTTCAGCTTTAGGACACCCTATTTTAGTAATTGTACTTTCCAGGATTAGACCTCATTTTTCCCTAACCTTAGCATAATCAAGCCTTCCAGAAATATTTACATTTGTACCTTTTCTTGGTTTACACATTTGTCAGCTCTTTTACAAATTTTTAAAAAAACATCCAAAATATCTCTAATATTTTATAATATCTTTGGTTATTTTTCCTGTCATAGGCTCCCTATGTTTGGTGACAAGTCTTCTATTTTCTGTTGTCAAAACCATTTGGTGAAACATTTCGTACTCTGGAGTTATGAAAACATTTTTGCTTAAAAGTGACCTTTCTAAACTCATGGATATTTTCTGGGTTTACTATCAAATGCACGAAAATCAAAACCACGTACGTTGATTTCCACAATGCATATCCTCGATTCATACATATTAAGTAGGTCGTAAGGTCGATGCAACAAGATAGACAACGTTCTGTCAATATTAATGTTGGCAGCTGCCATTGCCAACCATACTTCGTGTCCCTGCCTTGGGTAGGTCCTTCTGAACGGATGTACACATGAACGTTGACATTCCAACTTTCGCTCCTACCATGTTCGAGGAGGAGGCTGTCAAGCAACTGAATGTCGATATTTTGATTGTAAACCTATTTTCTGAATACTCCCATATTTTCCCTTTAGCACTCTGCAGTCTCTTCCTTTTGTTCTGCAAGATTCTCATTATTCATCAGTATTTAACCTTTACTTTAACCTTCGTCAGCCTCCTCTCCTAAATAATTCCTACATCTTTCCCATATCGCTTTCTCTCTTATTTCTACCATGATTTTCAACTTCATTTTAGCCCACACACTAGCTATCCATCCCAAACCCCTTTTTCCCCAATTTCTGCACATTGGGGGGCTAGTATCACTTCAACAGTGACAATCATCTAGAGCCAAGGTTCACACTGCCAGGTGGCTAGCCCTGCCATGGTTCTTTTACAAGACACACACACAGACACACCTATAGCCAGTTTAGAGTGCCCAATCCACTTACTGCATGTCTTTGGAATGTGGGAGGAAACCGGAGCACCCAACAGAAAACCATGTGAACACAGTGAGGAAATGCAGACAGTGCACAGAAAGCACTCCAGAAGAGAATCGAATCAGGGAAGCTCTTGATTTGAGGCAACAATGCTATCTGCTCATCCACTGTGCTGCCCTACACTCACTAGTTTATTACCGAAGACAGAAATTAATTCAGAGTTAACTCCAATCATTTCCACTACCCATTCCTTAAAATTCCTCTCTTTTTAACAGGTAAGTTGAAAAGCCCCAGTGTCTCATTTTACTTTATTACCCTGCATCTTTATCTTAGCTTTCAGTAGTGCATGATCTGAGGTAGTTATTGGATGTGCCTCTAAGTTTTTAATTAATCCACATGCTCCTGTGAAATTTAATTTCTATTTCAGCCTAAACTTGGGGAATAATACAATGTAATTCTGTTGGGGTTTGTACTACTGAATTCACATCTCCCATACCAAATATTCATATTTATTTCTTCAGAAGTATACTCTCTTTTGTTATATTTCCTTTCTAGGTGTTCTGAGGCTTCCTCACTATTGCAAACCAGGTTCCAGTCCCCACTCTTTAATATTCCCTGATAAAAGTTTATTATTTCCTCCCAAAATTCTCGTAAGTTTCATAATGGCAGTTTTGGGTGGAATAAATGCTTTCTTTTCTCTGTAATCAGAGATACTAAGCTTATAGAATTGTAAGTTATTTGGGAAAATGTCTTACACAATCAGTAACTATTGTACATATGTTTAATATGTACCTATATCAATGTATTTTTTCTCACCGTTTATATATCGTATCGTTTACTACAATTTGTTATAATAATTTAACTGGATTTATATTGTCATACGGTTATCCTGTATTTTACTGTGTTCGTATGTGGAGCTCATCTTTCTGAGCTATCTGGAAAGGTCATTTGCCCAGTCAGACTTTCCCCAGTAAACAAGGTGAATAAGGCATTTTCAGAATTAATTCAGTATGAAAACAGTACAGTTGGAGCTTAGTATTCTTTAGTTATTTTATATAATTTTTTATGAATTTCAGGCATTTTTCTTGACTTCTTCCCTTTCCCTCACATGTTCATTTCATGTAGTCATGAAGTGAGAGGTCTTTTTTGCACCTCCCCACACCCATTGCCTGTAGGTGCCAGCATGTAGCACATTAATACCAGGAACAGATTTAATGTCCAACCACAATTTGCTTAGGTTATCCTAACTCCTGCTAAAAGTCTGTGCACCAAAATGCCACACAGCCCCTTTCATGTCCAATTCCTTGTCCCCTTGAGTGTACACGGTATGGCTATATCAGGCAGCATCATACATACAGTCAGAAAAAATCCAAGGTAAATATCACTTACCTGGCTAGGCTTAACTGCAACAGATACCTCACCTTTCAACACTTCAGAATACTACCTCCAATGGGTACGCCTCCTAACCTTCCCTACAAATACTCTGAGTGAATATTATAGTAACAGTGGTCCACTGAACAACTTTGCAGTAATCAGTTTTTATGCAAAGGAGCATTATTAATTATCCTTTTTAATAAGCGTGGAGTACAGCATTCTGAGCAGTGCATCAACTACCAATGCAAAACTAACATCTGAAAATACAATACGCTTAGAAAAAAAGAAGATTGCTGCCACAGCACTGTGTCAGACTGTAATCCTTACAGCCAGCTGTACTGAGAGTATTGCACCATTTCATAGGTCCCAGAAACAAGATTAAGCAGCCGGAGGAATGGGCAAGTTATTAGTATGGACAAACCTCTGACCTGGTCTGCACCCCTGGTGAGGGGAAGGGAGGGAAGAGTAGAATTCCAGTGACTACTCTGCTACCAAAAGCTGCGGTATAGATGACACAGACAAGACATTTCTTGTATAGGGCCAGGCCAGCTCAGATTAACTAGGCTACTACACCCAAAAAAGACTGACTGTACTTTTGTGAGGAGAATGGTATTAGATGGTTCTCATGCTACTGAAAGTGTGTGTGTGTGTGTGTGTGTGTGTGTGTGTGTGTGTGTGTGTATGGGGAAGGTAAGGAAATGGTTGACACTCCGTAGTACTACAAAGTAATGTTTTTTTTGTTATCAGAATAATCTGATCCTCCAATAAATTGAATTCTGTTACATTTAATTCCTATCTGTTGTTACAGTGCTTGAAAATACAATGTGAAACAAATTCTTTCCTTGTGTAAAAATCTAATAATAAAAGAAAGTAACCCAACAATCATCCAAGTATAACTATCAGGAAATCATATGTTTTTAGTTAAGCCCCGCATAAAGTGGGGGATGTCATCATAAACCTTGAAAGTACATACTATGAACTTGCATAAACTGCAAATAGTTTTTCTAAGTTGTAGCTGTAAATCTCAAAAATCTGTAAGGATAGACCACAGGGCTGCAGTAGGGGTACATTTAAAAAAGTTCCAGTTTTTCTAGACTTATGAACAGATAATATTAAATTAACTCCAAACAGTATGACTTAAACATATTTTGTGATTAGATGGTGCTACAGAACTAGTAACTTCTATACAAGTTAACTCCACAGCAATGAGAATTCACATATTATTACCATTACCAATGTTGCTTACCATAGAAAGGAAAACATAAGAAGCATACAGTTTCTGGTTCACAGTTCTGTTCACAGCAGCTTCACAATCCTGGTGGAAGTTCTGTCTGATCTGGGACTGCATTCTGTACCCTAAAACTTACAACAGCAAAATGTCTGTACACCCTTACTTCTGAGTCACCCAGCTCTTATTTTATATACAACTAGCAAACTGGAGAAAAAAAAAACTTGCTCTAAACCTCACTGAAAGAGGAGCCTCTTATGACACAATCAAAGTGCGACATCACAACACATTAGCTTCATCTGCTAGAGTTTATCCTCCCCCTCCCCACTATAAATTTTCCAAAAAGAGCTCTGCTGCTGTAAGACACAACCTTTACAAATAAACAAGTCTTGTTGCAATATTTGTAACATCTGAACCTAAATCTACTATTTGCAGGATTAGATTATGTGTGTGTCTTTATTTTAGAAAACTGAATGCATGAACCAGACAGGTAGCAAGAACTGTTAAGGAAGCATCATCAAAATAAGTAAGACAAGGAAATAATATTTATTAAAAGAATATTAATAACTGGCTATGTAATTATAGCATTGCAAATTTAAAGGATGGTAATGAGCACTTTCATTTGTTGCTGAATATTATTTCTGCAACATTATTCAAACCAGGGTAGTTCTGTGGGTTAAAGCATCTCATTTTCTTGCAAGTAAACCAGAAAAGTAACAATTCATCTAGTAGGGCAGTTAACTTTCAAGATGTAATCCATCCACAACCCCTTTTTCCCATTTTTGCACATGGGGTTGGGATGTTACTTCAATAGTGACAATCACCCAGTGGTTAGCCCTGCCACTGTTGCTCTTCCACACCACAAACTCATATGCACACTCACACTTATGTGGGAGGGAACTGGAGCACCCGGAAGAAACCCACATAAACACAGGGAGAACATGCAGACTATGCACAGAAAGCATCCTAGCCGAGAATGGAACTGGAGAACCTTTTGTTGTGAGGTGACAGTACTATCTGTTGTGCCACTGTGCTGCCCCTTCAAGATATAATATACTGTGGAAATAATTAAACAAATATAATTATATGAATGATTGCACTACAAATTACAGGACTGCAAAGTAAATAACAAAAAAAAAAAAAAAAAAAGAAAAAAAGGATAAACGTAGAAAGCAGAAACAGATTTAGTTCTTTTGTGACTGAGTTAAATTGGCCCCTTTGCTTGCTGACTTTCTTAGTGCATATCATATTTTCTTCCCAGTACTCTCTACAATAGGATTTTGTAGTGCATGCCAGCAGCACTATTAAGACTCAAAGGAGTGGTGTGTACTAATCTTGGACTGAACAACTCAGGCAGATGTCATGATGCAAATACTTCATTTTGAATCTGTTTATTTATGGCAGCCTTCATCTCTAGGCTTTAAACTCTTGCCCCCGTCCCCTGCTACCTCTGCCCCTGCTTTGTCCTTTCCTCTGTGATACTTTCTGATCTTAACTAGCATGGTAGGAGTGATACACAGACACACACACACACACACACACACACACACACACACACACACACACACACACACACACACACACACACACACACACACACACACTTACTGCAATGTTTTGCATGCAGCTTTAACTGAAGCTATTACCATAGATGAGGAGGCTTTCTGCAGTTTTTTATGCTAGATCCTTGTAAGCTGCTGTATCAACCCCTCCATTCTTCCTGTCTTTTTCAGATGTAGATTGCAATTTTGCAATCTTCTGTCAGCAGCTTTGGCCAGTAGAATAGGTGCTCTGGCCTATTTACGAAGAGCATTCCTTTAGACACTAAAAAGTAAACTGAGTTATTGTGGGACAATCAAGGGCCCACTCTCATTTCATGACAGTTCAGTCTGTCGGCAACTGTGCAACTGAACAAGACAAGGGGGAAGAAGGTCTTGCTCCTGTATGTAAGATGGCAGATTTAAAAATATGCATGATTTGCTTTAGGGATGACATAATAGGAATAACTGGATGAGGGTGAGAAAGACTGAGTGTAGATTAAACAGATCTTTAGAAATGTATAACCTCCAAGTGGAACTGTGAAGAAATGAACACTGCTTCCTGGCAGAAGAGACTGAAAAGGCAAAAATCTGAAAGCACAGCATCCAGAAAGTATGAGGGTCAAAAAAGGAAGTGACCTTTATCATTTAGTAACCACCAACTTCATCAATCCTGTTTCTGTTTGACAAATTGAACAGGATTTGACTGAGGGAATAATAACTTAACCCAGAAGTTTGATGACCACAGTTAAAGTTATATAACTCGTTTGGTGCATAGAGGATAGTCACATTTATGGGTGATGTGGCAGGGAATTTGCCCCTCAGTGTGAATACGTTTTCGTTGGAATCTAATCTAGTCTGTCAGGATCGACCAGTCAGGCTTTGGTGAATTTACTGGCAAATAAATGTGCTGCATTTGAATACAACAGCTGAAAAATGCAAAGGATTTTAAGCATAAAGACTATTTCTCATTAAAGATTCACTACCAAATGAATTCACTTCTGGTGGATCAGTGATAGCCAATTTGCTGACAATGTAGTGCCCCGGAGTACGTTCACCGAACAGCACTTATTACTGTAAGTCAGGCACAGCCTGGATGACAACTATTAATGAAAGAAGGACTAGATTAATGACATATCCCCACAATGCTCTTTTGCTGTATATTAAGTTAGGTTTTGAAGGTTAGTGCAACTCTGTAGAAACTCATAGTGAACTGTCAGGTTATCCAATGCTGAAGTGATTGTCTGATTTATTTTTTAGTTAGTTAGGTATCCAGTTTAAGTGAAAATGTAGAAGAAGATGATAAGAAGAAGAAGAAGAAGAAATGTGATATCCAAAAGGAAGTGATAGAATTGTGCAGGGAGACACCAGAAAAGACAACCCCCAAATATATATATTTTTAATTTGTGCTAATCAGGCAGGAACAGAAGAGGTGTCAAAAAGAAGCAAAGTACCTAAAGGAGTTAGGGAGGCAAGGAAATGCATATTGTTTTCTGGAGTCATGAGTAACATAGAGGCTGCCACTCTGAATGCGGAAAGAGCAATGTAGTCTTAATGGAGTGCATTAAAGGATGGGAGCCAGGCTTGTTCATGAAACATGAACATATGAATGAGCAGCAGTTATTTGGTCAATCACTTGTGTGTGACTACGAGACTTTTTCCTAGGAGGCCGAATTACCAGTCTACTAGGGATTTTCCCTTTCCCTATGAAGGTGTGACCTTAGAGGTGGTATATGTACATGTGTGTGTGTGTGTGTGTGTGTAAGTGTGTAGTTGGGATATGGGGGTGTAACTCCCCACATCAAAAGTACAGTGGATATTGCCCTTTGCAATTTTTTTTCTTCTGTTTTTGTGTTTCAGCATGCTGTATGCACTCAGCCGGTTTTGCTCATTAGTGAGTGTACTTTTATAAGTTAGTCACAAGTGAGTCAGTGTCTTGTCAGGGAGCCATAAAGGATCAAAGTTAGGAGACAATCAGTTGTTTACTATTGCAAAGGACTGCTGCCTCAGATTCAACACTTTCCTTCTACACTTTGTTTTTATTTTCTCACCCTGTCTTTTTCACCTGTCTTCTATTGTCTGTGTTATCTAATCATCGTGAACCTGACAGCTTGATCAACTCCTACTTAGGGTGGGTGGGTATTTTGAACAGTGTGTCCCCTGTCTGCTTGACTTGCCTGTTGAACTATACCTTTAAGGAAGCAGAGTTACTTGGGATACGAGTCATGTAACTGAGTGGGTCTTGGCACTTGTGAGTAAATCTTTGAGTTAGCAGCATGTCTGTTTCATCTTTCTTCACTTCTAAGGCGTTCATGCTTATATTGTTGTCTAATCCAGTACTACCCCTATTTGGGATGTCAGAATCTGAGTCTGTAAGTCTTAACAGCTACTCAAAATAATAACAAAATAACATCTAAACATGTAATCGTAAGTATGGTTCTACTGAGAGGTTTGTACAGGTTGCTACATCATTCTCTCAGATGTGTTCTCAGTCCCCATCATACCTTTCAACTAAGCAGATTTTTGCAGAATGCCCATATTTTTGCCTCATATTTTTTGTCTGTTCCTCATAAAATTTGTGGTTTTATGGATTTTTATGGCAAATCAGTGAGGATTGAATTAATTAAGTAATGACACGTATTTGAGTTTCAGACTTCACATCCTTCAGAAAATGAATGGTAACACAAAACCTTTTGTTCTAGCAACTTTCAAAGTTTATGAGAGCACCATTTAAAATTTGTCCCTATTTTGGGGCTATGTCCCCCCCATTATGTTTGGCTTTGTCCAGATTTTTTGTGTTGAGGTTGAGAAGTATGATCCCCATTCTAAGGTCACCCTCTCTCCTCTACAAAGTACTTTTGTCCAGACTTGGGAGATAGGATATTCAGCCCAGTTTTCCCAACTATATGAAAAGTACAGCATCTCAACAAACGTTACCTAGTATACTGCTCATTGAATAGAACCCCCTGTCGCCTAAACTTACCAAGAATGATTCAGGCACCTCCCAGATGACACACATTTTGATGAACTGCAATCAGTTTAACTCTCAAATGTCTCAACTGCCTGGAGAAATGATAGCTCATACAGTCCAGTGCAGTGTTAAAAAATACAATCATAATTTATTACGCTTTGTGAATTTTAAATATTATAATTATGCATTAGATTTTATGGCTTTATTTCCAGTCCAAAGTTTCAACAAGTGTCCCTGTCTGTCACATACTGCCTCCCACATTTTGGTGGAGAGAGACCGGAATGTATTACTATTTTATATTAGGCAAGCAAGCTGTTTCCAGATAGACAACAGACGTTGCATCAACTTTCGTCTTCCAGCTTTCATACGCATTATGCTTAATATGGGCTATTTCCTTTCAGGTCACTATAACCTGTGAACAGTTATTGTTTTTAATTAAAGATGAGCAGTTATTTTTAATTAAAGAATTTAGTTATTCATTATTGTCTCGTCTGGAAACCTATTAGTTTTAGGCATGATTCAGGGGAGTCCACTAATGATGGGTCCTCTTCTTTGGGTCTATATTAGATCAGCAAATGCTTAAACAAGTGAACGCTGATTGATCAACCTTATTTAAGCGAATGTTCAAAATATCGAAGCAACAGAAACCCAAATTTTTTTCCTAGGGAAAGAATTTGGTTGTCCGTTTCTGTTGCTTTGGTATTTTCAGTGCTGTGGTGGAAAGTTATGGGTTAGATTCAGATAAGTGTGCGATTGTGTGGCTGTGAGTGTTAGGGTGGGTTAGGTGAGTTAGGATTAGGGCTCGGGTTAGGTATGTGTGCAATTGTGTGGATGTGAGGGTTTGGGCGGGTTTAGGTGAGTTAGGGTTAGGGAGCGGGTGAGGTGAGTGTGCGATAGTGACGGACCTTAGGTTTAGGGTTTGGGTTAAGGTAAGTGGATAGTTAGTGGTGTGTGCATAGTTTAGTGTATGGTTAGGTGTCAGATTTTAGGTGTATGTGTTTGGATTTCTGTTTGTTTGGTGTGCTTGTGTTGTGTGTATGTGTTTTGGATCAGCGATTGTTTTCCCTAGGAAAAAAAGCGCTGATCTGACAGTTCGGGATTATTAGCTTTTGCTTACATAAGGTCGATCAATCAGCGTTCGCTTTTTAAGCGTTTGCTGATATAATATAGACCCTCTTCTTCATGGTCCACTGTACCAAAAAAGGATAGTAATTATTCAGTACCATTGATTCAGAAGTGTCTCTTCAATATTCATTTGCTGACACACCCTCATGCTTCTTGTGTCAACTGTAATACCACTGCATCTGACTACCACAAAAGCTGGAGGGGGGCTGAACACTTTGCACCTTTGAGATCTAACTGTTCTGAATATATATCACTTGTTGATGCAAAATCCTGACAGACTCCACCCAAATACTTCCTAAACCTACTATAACAGAGCTGATCTCCTTGCCAGAAGCCTCTGATCCATTGATCTCATATCTGATTTCCTCTAGTGAGGAGTGTCTCCTGAATCCTAATGATTAACTAACTTAAGGCTGTCATCAAGTGATTGCCATTCTTGTCCCTGGAAGACACATACAGCCAGGAAAAAAAATATTCTTGGTTTACAGCGAATGATACCTTGTTTTGATGAATTTAATGTTATTGCTACATACTGGATTATATGTTCCTAGAATCAAAATATATATAGCTTTTGTTTATTTGATAAGTGGATCAATCCTCTAGTACAAATCATATGATAAAACAACACTGTCTTATTAAATGACTTACTTACTTACTTAGAGTCACACAGGAGGCAAATAGAGGTTGAGGGAATCAAACCCTACACTACTGGAGGAAGCTCATTAGCAGATTATAGCATTAATCCTCTGCACTGACACTCTTTGTGCTGTTTTTATTAATAGTTCTTTGTTTATGATTACATTAGATTTATTTTTCTCTGTCTTACCATAAGTGTGCTGTACCCTTATATGATTTTAGAATCTACATGTACCATAAACAGAGTACTGTTTTGTCCTCACTTTGATGTCTCAGCTGGAAAACCATGTTTCACTATTATCTTTGTGCTGTACATTTGCTAATTATTGAATCTGCTACTGTTATCTGAGTATGGACAAAGAATTCACAACTTCCAAAAATGCTCATCTTCAGATGTTATGCATGCAAACTATTAAAAAGTAAAAATGTCTTTTGGCTTTTCCTGGATAGGGGTCACCACAGCAGATCACTGTTCCACAGATTGATTGGCAGTGGTGTTTTTACGGTGTCCAGTTTCCAGCCCGGCGCCCAACCTTTACAAAAGGCACACATGAACCTACCTGCATGTCTTTAAAACTCACACAATCACAGGAAGGACACGCAGACTCCACACAGAAGGATCTCCAGCCGAGAATCGAGCTGGAGTAACTCTTGCTGTGAGGCAACAATGCTAACCACTGCACCACCACAGCCATTGCAAACTATTAAAAAGTGATAGGCATGAATTCTGCTGGATGTACAGTCAGTGATATCTACAGTCTTGGTCTTTTTATGAATCAGAGCTAGGATTATCCTTTTATACTACCTTTAATAGTTAATATAAGCCAGCACATATACATGGAATACCAGACTGACAGTGAATGAACTGCTGAACATATGACGTAGGGAGATGATGCCAACACAGCTGGCTGGAATTTTGTAAATAGCTATATGGAAAGGCTCACCCAGACTCTGTTACAATTTGCTGTGAGGGAAAGGTTAGTTTGCTTTTTATTTGTTGCATTTTGTATTACTTATTGCCTTTTTCTGTTTTGTATACTGTGATTAGTTTTCTTTACACTGTGTTTTACTTGTATTCTGCTTTTAACTGCATATTAAAACTTGAAAAGAGACCACAGCTCTGTCTCTTGTGAATCAGACAGAAATATTTAGCACCCCCCCACCCAGTTACTATTGTGTTCTTAAACACTATTGTCTTTCTAGTTGCCTACCACTGTCTTTCTAGTTGCCTGCCCCTTATGTTAATTTGACCATATATCTCATTTCCTCTCTGCTTTTACTGGCTGGTGTGAGTAAGCACAAAATTATCATTTTGTGAAAACAGTCCCCTTTAAATATTTAAATTTATTGGCCAGCCTACTATATTTCATAGTACCAGAATACAAAAGTGACCACCCCCCTTTCAATCTATCTTGCTGTTTTAAAAATAGTGACTCTCCACTAAAACTTAACTTTTTAGACAGGTAAAACTTAAGTTACCTACTTTCACATCTAACATCATGCTCTACACCAGTAGTCAGTTCTTCCCTGGTTAGATCCAACCACAAACTAATCACCATGGAAATCCATATCTCACCCACACCCCCACAAAAGTAACTGTAGTGTTTAGGATAAACCATTTTTTTCATCTTACCTTTAAGCATCTATTGCAAGACCACCAGTTATTGCAGAACCCACATTCTGCCTCTCAGTCGTCATCTTGGGATTAGTGCTTCTGTTTTCTCCTAGTGAGAGAAGGAGTACAGGGACATTATTTCCTAGAGACTGCTGATCACCAGAAAACTTAATAACTGCTTTATAGGTGACAACTTGGAATCTGTGCTTATATTCTGATCCTGCTGAGAGTAGGAGCAGAGTGCATTGATTCCTGACTCTTTCTGGTTGGTGAGTGAGTGTCTGTGCTTAACGTACCTGATTGGTCTGGTTGCTATTCAAGACATCTATCAGAAAAAGGCTACAAGCCTGCAGACCCTTGGATCATCTGGGACAAGACTGTAGATCAGCAAACAGGCCATGGCCTGTTTCTCTTCTTGGGATTGGTGCTAACATTTTACTTCTGGTGAGAGAAGAAGCAAAGGTGTATTGTATCCCAACAGAGTGAAGCTGTGCTGAGACCAGCTTTAGTATTAGCCAGGCAGTAGCCATTCATGTGACTCCCCTCTTTTCATCATTCTTGACAAGCTAATTCATTATTTTTCAGTAAATACTACTTGATTTCTTTCTAACTTCAGAATATCTGCCTAAATACTTCATCCTTAAATTTTCAGGGTCTACGTATTAGTTTCTCCTCAAGTGCTTGGCAGTGCTCTGTACAGACTCAGACACCTTGAGTAACATTTTTTTCTGTAAAAGGAATATGTAAGGAAGCAGCTTCAGTACTTAGTAATAATGACCATCCCTCCTGGCATGTCTAAAGATTAGTTCCCTCTGCTTTCCCCAATTAACCTGGTGAACTTGGGCATTCTGAGGCAGTCTAGCAGCTGCCTCATGTACACAGCACCCCTCTCCTCTTACCTCCCAGCACTCAGACTTGTGAGACATGCACTTATTTATCCAAATTGGAAGCCATGCACTCTCAAGCCAAGACCGGAATAGCTGGTCAAGAGGAGAAGGTCAGCACCTACACCACAACACATGCAACACATAGCCCTCCAGAACACCCACAATCACAACTCTCACATAAAAATACAAACCACACACAACTTCGCGGAGGCTCTCAATATAAATCTACCCAAACAGCAGAGACCTCCAAGGCAAAAATGCACTCGAATACCACAACACAGCACAAACCACAAGACACATAGCTCACCTACACAGTGTGCCCCTCAACCTAAGCCCCTAAGGCAAAAAAGCTTGCCCAATACACTAATCATAGGTGACTTGATAGTAAGGCACACTGATGTCCCACTCACTAGTTTGAATAAGGAGAAGGTAAAAGTCAGCTGTCTATCAGGTGCCAGAATCCGACAAATAACACATGCACTCAGGTCACTCCACAATAAGTACAAGTATGACTCTGTCACTGTCCATGTGGGTGTGAAAGACCTGAGATGCACCTCCCTGGACTACATGAAAAGAGACATGGAGGAGCCATTGGATTATGTGGCCCAGGCAGGTATGACTCTTGCCCTGAGTAGCATCCTACCGTCACCCAGAATGATGCCGCAGTACAAGCAGAAAATGTTTGACTTCAACAATTGGCTAAGTTTCTGGTGTCATTCTAAGGGGATCCAGTATCTGTCTGCTTGGGATGACATGATTGACAGACCTTGAAGCTTTGGCAGAGATGGCTTTAAATCTGTCACCCCTGGGTTTCCGGATACTGGCTAAGGCTCTTGCCACCCATATAGTGCCTTTTTTTAGGCAATATTCCAAAGACCAAATTACCACCATAACAACTATAAATAAATGCATTCTGAGGGTCATACTGCTCAATGCTAGAAGTCTAAATCTCAAGATGCACTTGCTCAAAGCACTCCTCAAAATGGAGAACATCAACATTTGTGCTGTAATGGAGACCTGGTTTAAAGCAGCAGGAAGCACCCCTGAGCTACCAGGCTATAACTCATTCCACACCTTTTGGCCTCAGAACATGGACCAAAGCTCCAAAGGTGGTGGTGTCTCCATATTCATAAAGGATATACACACCTCCAGACTAGTAGCCCAGTATAAAGCATCTGAGATACTTCAGGTGCAGCTAACATTGGGTAAATGGCGATTCAGGTCATAGCCTGCTATAGGTCCCCAACTATGTCCCAAGACTCTCACTCCATGTTCCTAAGCACCATGGAAACTATTAGGGTCCAACCCAAAACTCTCATACAAGGTGACTTCAACTACCCCTCCATCAACTGGGAAAAATGCACCAATACATTGGCCCAATGCTTCCTGGAATTCATATAGTTCCAATGCCCTGGACCAGTTCATTCTTACCCTCACTAGAGGAAGCAACATCCTTGACCTGGTTATTACTAACATGGGCAACCGTTGCTCTACACCAATAGTCAATTCCTCCCTGGTTAGAGCCGACCACAAACTAATCACCATGGAAATCCACATTTCACCCACACCCCTCGCAAAGGTAATCACCAAGAAAAACTTCTCCAAAGCTGACTTTGGGCTCCTAGAAACAGAGGTGGCTAACTTCATGGCACCCGTGTCAATGGAAAATAGATGCATGACTGCCAAATCATACACCAATGCACTATACGAACACATACATAAATGCATGGAACTAGCCATACCCAACAGAACCAAGACACTCTCCTCCAAATAAAGGAAGCCAATCTAGTGGTCCCTTGCCATTAATAAACTCTACAACAGAAGGGAGAAACTGTTGTAGAAAAAGGTGAAGTCCCAAGACTGGAAAAATTCCCTTATTAGCCTCAACAAAAAGTTGAGATCCCTCATCAAAACCTCTAAAGCCAGCTACGAAGGCAGAATTGTGGCAGATACTAAAAAAAACACACAAAGCCTTCTATAGTTATATCAAGAATCTCCACAGCAATACCCAGGTTTGTTCTGAGTTACTGCACAATGGTACCTCCTATACTGAGCCAACAGATATTGCCAACATACTGGCCTACAGATTCAGTGCCAACTTTGTCCTCCCCCACCCAAAGGACCAATCACAATACTGGAGGAATGCCAGGCGCACAGCATTACTGCAGCACAGGTTAAAGCTGCATTGTCCAAGGCCAAGAATACAGCTTCCATGGGTCCTGATAATATCCCTGAATGTGTTCTACATGAATTACAAAGTGAACTGGCACCACATCTGTTCAATCACAGCCTCACCTCAGGCATTGTCCCTACCAAATGGCGCACTGCTACAGTCATCCCTCTCCATAAAGGGGGAGCAACTACAGACCCTGGGAATTACCACCCCATTAGCCTGACGAGTCTGATATGCAAGGCTATCGAGTGCATCATTACGGACCTAATTAACAAGGATATAGGGAATCTTCAAAGTCTAGATCCCATGCAGTTTGGTTTTATGAAAGGTAGATCATGCCCGCTCAACCTGGTTGACTTCTTTGAGTCAGTCACCAGAGCTCTGGATGAGGGCAAGGTAGTTCATACAGCCTACCTCAATCTGGCCAAGGCCTTTGGTACCATTCCCCACTCAGGAATTATTGATAAACTCTCCAAAATAGGCATCGACCCCTATATCACTAGGTGGGTTGCAAATTGGCTCCCAGATTGAACCCACAGTGTGAAAGTAGCAGACTCCAAGTCAGACTGCTGACCAGTCACTAGTGGAGTCCCACATGGATTGGTCCTAGGTCCTCTCCTGTTTGGCATCTACTTCTCAGAAGTCCAGGCCAACACAGAGAGACTCTGGCTGACCAAGTTCACAGACGACTGCAAGCTGGGAGCAATTATTAACTCCCCAAGTGATGTAGACATCCTACAGAAAGGCCTCACTGAGACCAATGACTGGCTTTAAGCTTAATGCCAAATAATGCGTCATCATCCCCTTTGGGAAAAACTCATTTCCCACTAATTATCACGTTGATGGGAGACCACTGAACACTGAAGGTGTTATAAGAGAGCTGGGGACACAGGTTGACAGCAACCTCTCCTTCGACCACCACATTGCCACTGTGGTCAGAAAGTCCTTCTATGTGGCACATCTCATTACTAAGGGTTTTGCATCTAGGAAGAAAGAGGTCATCATCTCTCTCTACTCTTCCCTCATTAGGCCAATCATCAAGTATAATGCCCCATTTGGCATGTACCTCACTAGACACATGCAACAGCTGGAAAAGCCATAAAAGTACCTCATGAAGAGGATCCTAGGCCTTAAACAAATGTCCTACATGGACAGACTCAAATAACTCCAGCTATTCTCTTTCTCATATCGTCTACTAAGAGGCGATCTCTGCTTGACTTACAAAGCCATGTCTGACCCAGCTCTGTTAGAAATGCTACATCTAAAGAAATCCCAATTCCTCCTCACCACACGCTCCAGAGACCTCAACCTCATCACCACAATCGACAGAACATGCTGGAAGGACAGGTTCATAACCTAGAGACTGCCCATGCTCTGGTATAGACTTCCCATACATGTCAAGCAGAGCACCTCACTGGCCCTCTTCAAGAGAAATCTTGATGAGCGGATGGGAAATAGAAAGTTCACTCCGGGGATCACTCCAGTGGCTCTACTTGATAGAGGCACTGGGAACGAATGTTGGGTGGCACGATGCCAGGGCACTTCTATGGGCTAGGCTTGTTAGGGCTCCAGGGCCACTAGCCTAGCACACACCTATCAATCTATCAACCTATATGTCATTGGTGAATATCAAAATGATGTATATAAGATGCCTGTGTTGCAGATGTATTGGAACTGTATGTCATGTGTATGTCAGACTGCTTGTACAGTTGTGTGTGTTGAAAGTTATTTTCAGAGTACTGTGTTTGAAATGTAACCACAGTGTGACCTACTGGAAGAAAACAGAAGTGTACGTGCACTATTGTAACTGTTTAAATGTATATATTTTAAAAGTGGAAACTGGAATACAGGAGGTTAACGTCAGTCCAAAAACTTTAGAAAAATAAATTAAATTAAATTACTTTATAGGTTATGCAATAAAGGGTCCCTCTCTCAAGTTTTCAATGCAGCTGAAGAGACAGAGTCTGTACTGTGAAGCTTTCTGTATTGTCCTTAGAGTGAACTAATTGCTACTTTTGAAGCATGAAGGACTGCAACTGTTTTATGACTTCCACCATCTGCCGAGGATCTGGGGAAAATCCCTTGTCTGTATATTTTTACAGGTAGATGCTAAATGCTACCAGCTTCTAGTGATGGGGGGGGGGTTGGCCTGGGAAATAGAAGTCAGATGACCAGAAATGATGTCATTCTGCAAGCGATCCCAGCAATAATATTTTAGATATTAATTTGAGAAGTCTCTTAGTGAGACAGAACATTCTGAATTTGGTCTTGGACCTGACAAGAACCATTCACCAGAACATCTGCCTTGCTCTAATAGTAAGTTACTAGGGAATAGTATGACCCTCTTAGATACAGTCAGGAATATAGTAAAGCTTAGCTTAGAAGTTTTTCTTTATTTGTGTGAGCCTGTACTACAATGTTATTTTAAATATTTCCTGTGGTTTTGAACTTTGATGTCACTGTGAATATATATTTAGTATTGTCTTGTTCATTTATTATTAAATATATTTAAACATTTCATTGTGGCTGATCTGTGTAGGGATATATCAGTTTTGAAAGTACTTGTATATTTATTTGGTGATACTGTGTGGCCCACTCCTAAAAGCCTTGCTCTTGGTCAAACTACCATTTGTTTTAGTATTAATATTGCACATTAAGATTGGACACCCTTTGTTAAGGGCCCTAAAGTAGCTGATAAGGAGTGGTTGGTGGCAGTGGAAACTACCTAATAGTTTGGGCAGAAGGGGGCATAGCTAGTAAACCTGTGCCAACCTTTTCCAGGTGTGTGTGTGTGTGTGTGTGTGTGTGTGTGTGTGTGTGTGTGTGTGTGTAAATCAAACCCCAAAGATTGTGCCTGTCAGCTACTTGGGCAGGGACACAAAGCACTAGCCGGACAGAGGGGGTGCTGGAGGTCTTGGCTTGGTCACTCAGCTGAGATCTCAACTCTATAGCTGTGCCAGTGGTGATTCTTACTGGGGATCTGGAGAAAGAGGGAGAAACCAGCCCTGGACTGACTGTGGTTTCTGTGTGCTCTTAAGGGAAATTGCACTTGATGCAGAAAGCTGCATCTGGAAATACTGTGTGTGTACTTGTCATCTTCTCAGTGAATGTTCCCCACTATTGCCGGTGGTGAGGATTGAGGTTCCCTGGTTACTGGTCCAGTGGTGGGTCATCACAAGGCTTATTAATGCTCTTTGTAACTAAATTGTTTCATAGTTATTCTGAGTCAGTAAGCTTTTATCTCAGGTTATACAAAAAGTATTCCTTTCCTCACATGCACTGTGCAGTTTCCTTATGTGTAACTATCATGTACCTGTATTTGGGTTGTTCTGTATGTGTACGATTTATTTAAAATGTGTTAACTGGGAAAGAGCACTGATCACTCTGGATCATTTTCAGACAGCTTGGGAGTATAAACTCAAGAAAGGTGCAGAAAAAAAGTGCAATTAAACTATATGCAAAAAGAAAAAGAAAAAGAAAATACAAATATATGCATGAGAATACAGTGCCCATTAAATGAAGACACATATTAGATTTAGAACTATGTACAATAAAACAGTAAAATGGCATAAAATATATAGTGGATTTATATGTTAAGAAATAAGGGAAGAAACAAAAAATGCTGGAAGGAGGATCTAGCAGATTTGGTGGTTGGGGGAATAAAGCTATGAATGCATTTTCATTTAGTAGTTTCAAGGAGCTGTTTTTCTAAGGTTATTCTTAAAAATTGGATAGGGTTCTCTGTGAAGGAAAAGGGAATGCCTTCAAGAATTTTGGCTCTAAAGTAGAGAAGCCATGTTCACTGCAAGTCAGTTTGCTATGAAGCGATATTAGAGATGGTGAATTGATAGTTATCAACCAGAGATTGTAATGCAATTTAATTTTCTTAAGTTAAAAAAAATGGTGGTAAAAATGGGATACGTTTTCTTTCAGAGAAACTTGAAAAAAAAGGAATCCAAGTCTCAGATCTGCTGTTTGTTGGGCAGGTCACTGTATTTAGCTGCTTTTTAATGCCATAGCCATAATTTTCATAAGTAATTATTGTTTTTTTTTGGCTACTGTTTTTGTCATACGTTAGTAAAATGTGCAGTATGCTTTATCTGTTTGATTTGACATTGTGTTGTATTTGTTATTCTTGACCTCTTGCTGCTGATATTATTTTATGTCCCTATTTTATTTCTCAGTAACTGATATTTGTTTTTACCACAGTCATTTTGTTACTGAATTTCCTCTCCTGTTACACTGTACATTGTGTATTTTAACTCAGATGTTGGCTGTAGGGCCTTATCTTACCCATTAAACCATGCTGACAGACAGCACTACAGTAGAACAGATGTATTTGTGGTGCACAATACAGCATTAGTAAGGGTATAAAACAGTATCAGTCCAAGAGAACTGAGCAGCACTACCAAATGGTGGCCACAAATATGATCCCTTAGGTCTGCAACCAGTACCTGACCTAGAATTTTCATGCATCATAACTTCTGGTTTTGTTCTTCCTTTTCTTTATGCTGTCTCTAGCCCACAATTGCAGTTTACACAGACACCTATCTTCAGATTCTAACAAAGCTAGGTTTGCTATGCAAAAGTTAAAATACCACAGTGCGTTACTGAAAAGCAACACTAGCAAAGAAGGCAGCAAAATGTCTGTCAATGAAAACAAATGACAAAAAATGTAAAATGGACAATGCAGATCTTGTTTTTATTTTACTTATTGACTTATTTATTGAGGAACTTATGTTACATATTCAACACATTTTCAGTTTAGCACAGATTCCAAGTATACCCTCTTTTAGCTTTAAGTGCAGACTGCAAGAAAAATTAAACAAATCTAAGTATAGCAAACTGGAGGCCAGACTATCTTTTGATAGATTTTGCATTTTGGAGGTTGGAACAAGTACTTTGCAAGTTATTATTGATTGCTTAAGCAGTCATATCATCTGTATTGTACTTTTTGAACATTTATTTACTGAACAGAAAATCCTGATGCATTATAAAGATTCTAGATGAATGAATGAAACAAAAGCATACAACCTGATGTCGGAAGACTGCTAGGTATTTTTGCTGCTTACTGTAAAACTCATCCTACTTTTTTAAATTGTATTTTTTGCTACCATACCTGCCAGCTATATGGAAGGTATTTACTGTTGTGTCTATCTGTTCCCCTACAGTATGGCTGTCACAGAGGCAGCCATCATGACATTTTTTTTCTTTTACACCCCAGCCTATGACATGTGTACCTTGGTGAACATTCAGAAGGTGGGGCGGGGAGCGATACTCGATCACATGGATGAGGTCATCTCTCAGCAGCCCTGCTCCTATTGACAGTAGATGTCTCCTATCAGGTCTTCAGTCTCCAACAGGGATACCACCCACCTACTACAGAGACAAGTGATCAGGCCTTGCTTATTCATTCCTCTCCCACATTGTCCAGCTCCTCCAGTACTCAGGCTACCATTCTAGCACAGATTATTGGGGTCATCATATGGGCTCTATCCTGCTGTGCCAGAGCCAGCAGGCTGACCTCATGCATGTTACTAGGGCTGCACTATGCCTGATGTACTAAAATTACACACTGTGCTTATACCACCATTCCAGTTTTCATTTTTGTTTTATTCTTTAATTTACCTTTTTTGTGTCTTATGTCATACTGCCTCATTCTCAAAAAATATAATTTTTAATTGTATATTCCTTTACTTGCTTTATGAAAATACATTACACCGGTATGATAATACTGATTTTTGAAATTTCTTTTAATAAAAGTTGAATTTTTAATATTTGGTAGTTAAGGATGTACCTCAACTCTAATAGACTAATCTGCTTGGAAGGGTCTTCTCAGGTGCTCAGACTAGCATCGCTGTGCCATGCAATGACCTCGAGAAGCTCTTTGCAATGTCTTCTTTCTGGAGTGCTCTGATATTTGCTTCCTGTAGTTTAGTTGTTGGGAAAATATTCAGTCATCAACCTCTCTGTAATCAGTGATATTGTGGTCATCTTTTCTGGGGTACAGTCTATACGGACATCTCCTCCTGAAAATGGCCTTTCTTAGTCATTCATCCCATTCATCCTTTATAGTTTATAGAACTTGTCATAAATACATCTTGGGTTTTTGGTACCAAAAGGTAGATGATGTCAGCAGTCCTTACTTCCATGGTGCAGGCTTGTCTATTATATGGTTTGTTACAGTTCCATTGTCTACTACTGGGATATAGACCATCTGACTGTTGGACATTTTTATTAGTTTCTCTACTTACTATATCTAATAATAGTATGATACTTTAGGGTCCAATACCTGAAGCAATGTAACTCAGTTACCTATTTTTGTACCTTGATGCCTACTGCCCCCTTGCTGACGACTGTCCCATTCATTCCTCCCATGTGAAAGCTGTTCCTGACCCATTCACTACCTGCAAGATAAGATCCAATCACAGAGCCATCAAACTGCCAGCCATTAGGGCATCTTTTTATTGTATGGCTGTAACTCTTCCACCTGTTGGTGATGTGGACTTCTACATTACAAAGGCATGTCTACTCCTTGACATCCCCCATGCGGACTACTATTACCAGCTAGGGCTACTCTCACCTACATTCCTCCTGCCCTGTAACCTCTTCTAATGGAGAACAGTCTACACCATTACGTGGAGTGCCAGGTCACTACAGGGGGAGGAGCCACCACAACCCTCCCTCCCAGGTGTGTTTGCTGTATAAGCTACCTGTCTGTTGCCCCCCCCCCCCCAAGCGGTCTCTCCCAGCTTCCTGATCTGCTAATCAATCTCTAGTTGTCAGGGTCACAGACAGAGCTTTATCCCATTGCACCACAGAGGAAGGTTCATCAATTAGCATTCACCAGCTCTGTATCGCTTAGTTACCTCTGCTGGCCTGTGATGGAACTTATTAATGAGAGCTCCTTTCCGAACCAAAGCTAAGTTCTTATTTTAAGTGCCATGCACAGTTTTTGTTTAACAATGATATTGCTGCTATGGTATTAATGGTGCCATGTATAGTATTATGATAAGCAAAAAAGAAAACAGTATCTCTTGTGTTGCAAGGCCTTGCCATAAGGGCTTAAATCTTTAACAGCTTTCCTGAATAAAATCTTTAATCCAGTCCAGTGGGGATAGGAAGGGAGTACATTAAATGTAAGGCGCCTAACAGTAGTTTACTACACAAATGTCTTGAATTCTGATGTGAACTGTGAACAATTACCACTGAAATTTCTTCAGGCAAGTAATTTCCTGTAAACACTATTTTTATTTATTCATTTATCTTCTTTCTTATTTAGTTATTTATTTTTGTTAACTGGATTTGCTAGCCTGGGCAGTAACTATTTACAGAATGGTCCCAGGGAGATCTTCAAATAACATCCATTATGGAACAGAAGACAAAAGAAGCTCATAATATAAAGTATAACAATATTTTAAATAGATAAGCATGTATTTCTACTCACATACTAACTTGCATGAAAGCAAGCAAAGCAATACAATTAAATATAAAATAGTTATTTGAACAGTCAGATATGTCTAAATTACAAAACGCAAAGACCTCAAACAACACATATAACTACTATATACATTAAAAGTGTAAAAGTATTAATTAAATCTCAGGTACGAAATTAAAAAAAATGTGTAGCAGTACTATCCCTGTAGCTGCCTTAATGTTGTACCAGATCAAATTAGAGGAAGTCGGGAAGTTTGTATACCAGGAGGTTAAGTCTGTGTACTTCCTGTGGCATTATTTAAATTATGAGACCAGCATGTGTGACAAGTTATGACCAGAACAGAGAGAACAATTTAATTTAGAAGATTAAGCTTATGCCCTGCTATTGAACTTCAGCCTGTGGTTTTGAGATTGGATCCCTCAGCTTCCACTTACATACTATGTGACTTTGAACAAGTTTGATGGTGCTGGACTCTTGTGCCAGCTGGACTTATTTGGTTAAAAAAATAAAGCAAATAAAAACAACTTTAGCTTTATGTTACATCAAGCTGTTCAGAATTGTTATTCTGTGATTTTGATACGTTCCATATTCCTGGTTTTAATTTTCACAGTTTGTAATTGATGTAAATTACATTCACCAGTTTGATATAAACCCTTACTAAGTCCTACTCATATTTATTTATTTATTTATTTTACATTTCTTAACTGGGGTGTCTGACTGAGCCGAAAAGGCCCTTTTTCAGCAGAGGCCCGGGGAGAAAAGCTCCATAAAGAAAAATTACAGACACATTTAATTATTTAGACATGATCAGTATACACACAAATTACAACAGGCATGTTTTTACAGTGGTATGCAGCACATAAACAGTTACAGTGGAGAGAACAAACAAAAAAATATTAATTTTAAAAATTAAGGTAATTAATAGATTTGTGGTGTACAGCTGAAATTTGGAACATAGGTAGAATACATACATAGTACACAGGTACAGTACATACATTGTAGATTAGCCAGTGTTTGTGAGTAAGATTGAAAACTATTATCAAGGGCTCTAGATTTTGTATGTATATGTTATCCACTTTCACTAGCCTGGGGAGCAATCATGGCACTGCCAACTTTGCTTGAGATGTTGCCTGATGAGGTCTTTAAAGGAGGCTTTGGATGATGTGTTTTGAATGCTAGTAGGGACAGAGTTCCATTTTTTAGCCACTGAACTATTATATAGTGCATCACCAAAGCTATTGTAGCTGTTGGTGACTTCTAGTAGTAGTAGACAGCATGACAACATGACAATATGACAGCAGTGTACCATTTCTGGCTTCTTCTTGCATAGTGGCATTTGTCAAGAAGCTCTGTGCAATAACTGTTGAATAGTTCATGTAGTACACTTTCACTGGTCCACAGATACTGGTTTCTCAGGATTTGTATACATAAACCATCAGCTTTACTATGTTGCCTTGTTTCCTTATTTTCAGTCAGGGCTTCATCCCTCAATGCCATGGAGGTGGGTACATAACAGCTTACCTGTGATATTTAGAGGGTATCCTTCAGGAATAGGGCTCACTTTTGTAAAACAGTCTGTGGTAATCATAGATATTGCCCATTTGTGGTCTGAGAGATGGTTAGCAATAGCTGGTAATCAGTAATGAGTAGAAACTTTCTTCAATATAGAGACTGGTTTAATTTACTTACTCTTTGGTCCAGCATAAGTGATTTTTGCTTCCAGTCAGTAACCTTCTAATATATGTTATGGCTTTCTCTACTCTGTACCGTTGCAGAATTCATTTGAGTGAAGAGTGCCAGTTCTGTAACAAGTAGCATTTCCTGGAAGCCTAGTAGGCAAAGAGGGTTTAAAGTAGGTAAACGCATCATCTGAAATAATCAATTAATCTGACTTGATGATGGCATGTTGTCAGTCTTTCATCTATTTAGTTTCAGGTCTATGCTGAAGTAATATCTCTATTGGGTGCAATGTCTTCAATCATCTGGGCCGTAGTAGCTTTATCCCTATATACCATTTCAGGTAGAGATGGCTCTTGCATACATTAACCGTCCTCATCATTGTTTATCGCAGGTCTGTATTAGGCATTGAATAGTGCTGACAGTCAGAGAAAAGGATCACATAATTAAAAAATCATAGCAGTAATGGGAGGAGCAGTGTTGGATGTCACAATGAAGGCAGGGTGGTAGGGAAGAGTCAACGTTCATCACATGTGCAATATAGCACTACATTGTTGCATGCTGTGTTCATCTGGCATAAGTAGGGCAGCTCTGGGGTGACCAGCTAGACCACTGTGGTTATGTATGGAAAAGTGACAACCCTGTTCATCATATAAATGAGGAAGAAATGAAGTAGGCAGGGAAGTAGGAAAGGGGAGAACATAAGTCGTGGGAAACAGACAAGTATAACCATAATGTGGGGTGGAGGAATGGTATTCCTTTTCAAGGGAAAGAGCCCCTTTTAGTAGGTTTTAGAAAAGAAAAGAAAGGAAAGAGAGGAAAGCAATGATGATCAGATGTAAGTGGGATATAAAGAGGAGAACAGGAACAGGGACAAGAGACAGTCATTAAACATAGACTCGGCCGGATAATGGTGGAATATGCACAGAAGATGTGCAGGAGAGTGCATGAACATAGAGATATGTAGAGAGGACAAGTGGTAATGGTGAATGTTGGACAATAAGCAACGCATGGGTAATGACATATAAGGAAGGGAAGACAGTGGGATAGGGATAGAGTTGGGTCCTGGAATGGTTGGTTGCCATGCTGATTCATCGGGCAACAAACCCAGACATCACTCACCAGGGTGGATGATGGTAAGGGCTGGTTGCTTCCCTGGTGGCCTAATGGGCGGGGCCTGTCAGTCATGCACTTGCTTGTGCCATACCAGGAAGTGTTCCATGTTGCCAAGGTGTGCATTCATTGCCAGCACACTTCAGCAGCCACCAATCTACACAACTGGCTGGGAAGCTAGGAGAAATATCTTCTGTTGTCTTTCAGAAGAGGAGCCTTTGACCTCCACATCTTGGGAATTGACTTCAGAGAGCACCAGTGATCACCCCCAGGTCACATCCTGCAGGAGAACCATCATTCTTCTTGCTGATATGCAGACCTGGTGGCCACTGGTTACTCAGTACCACAGACATTAGTTGCATAACATTTACTGGCGCCAGTAAAAAGATGGATGGGGTGACTGTGGCCATGGGTATGGGATCCCACAGCATTCCATACAACCCCACTAATTGACATCTTGTGCCAAAGGTGTATATATAGTGGCATGGCCACCTTGATTGAGGCAGTACCTGAAAGGCTACTGCCCAGGAGAAGGAAGAGCTAATGCAGACTCCCTACACACGTTATGTACTTCCTAGGCAAAAATGCTGCAGACATGCGTTAATGGGAAAAAATTTGGCAAAGATGGTTCAGGATATAAAGGACGTAGGTAAGCATTTATTATATAACATTTGATAACTTTGTAAGTGAACTGGTCCAAAGACTCTTTTCAGCCATGACCCCAGGCCAAATGGACAAATACAGAGCACAGGCAAATAACAAGTAAAATACAACATTTTACAGTGGAATGAAACACTTGCAAATTTGTATATGAAAATAGTACACATATTAAGCAATACAAACAAGTGTAAGAGGTAAATAGAAAGTAAATAATTAAATATGTACAGTAGTTTTAAAATGATTAAGCATACAAAATGTTTACCAAAATAATAACATCAATAAGAAAGAAACACATTTTTAGACCTATGTGTTGCTTATGTTGTTTACAGTAGCATTTAACAGTTTAGAAAAAAAATCACATAAATGAAACATTTAAAATGAATCATACAAAGTCATAGTACACAGACTGTTGTTGTGATGGTATTACTTTCATCAGTGAGGACTCACCTGTCACCCCCAGTGTGGGCATCATCCAGACTGTGGGCAGGTGCTCCTCTGGCTCACTACCTGGGGCACCTCATCAGGATGCATGTGCATGTCACTGTAGTAATGGTAATTCACTGCCACCTTTGGCCACATAGTATGCCACTCTCCCCAGTTTTGGAAGATGAGTAGTACATGGACAAGGATTAATGCAGAGTAAACTTCATCCAGGTAGACTTTCATGGTCCTTTACTTCTACACCTTCCTTGACATAGGTCCTGAATCAAGCCCCCCTAACATCTCTAGCCAACACTGTGGATACCATCAGAGGTCACATCCTAGCAGCTTGATCTCTATACTGGAAGACTTGTTTCCTGACTCCCAATAACCCCTCCCAGAGTACGTGGCTACTGTGTTTACCTCCTATGACCTCACATCATGGAGCTACAATCAACTGTTGCTAATTTTTCCCCATTTGCCCATTTGTGCAAGTGACGATAACTGTGCCCTACCCAGCCTCTAACCTGTGTGGGTATAGTAATGTCTGATGCACATCATTGCCAATTCATACACTGTCATGTATGTGGTACCTCATGTGTGCATTTATTCTGTGTTGTCTGTATTATTGCCCATAGTTGTGGACTAGACAGTGCCACTTTGCCAGTGTTGCAAAGTACTTTACCACCCTCACCTTGTCTGTGTTTCAGCTGCTGTATGTTACTCTCCTAACTCTCCAGCCTATATTTCTACTGCTGGTAGGACTGGTATGGGAGTTCCTGCCAAGATTTTCACCTGCTGCTCCATCTATTTCTGCAAAGCCATGTTGTACAGCGTGACAGTACAATAAAAATGCTACTGAGATGTCTTAACTATATTGCAGTGCCTCTACAGATGTGTCTAGACAACAAAAGTGGGTCTATATTAGAAGATTGAATGTTCAGGTGATCGAACACCTAAACATCGATCTTCTAATATCGAACCAAAAAACGTTGAACGTCCCAGGGAAACACATCCGTTGGTCACTAAAACAAAAAGATAACTTTACATCCAAAATAACTAGGGGCTTCACCCCCCCACACCCTCTGACCTGGGGGGCTATGCCCCCCACACCCCCCCCTAACTAAATATACCAACTCTGAGATCACTCTACAGTACACAAAATGGCAAAATCCAGTGAACGGCCAAGGGATATCTTTTCCTGCATTAAATTGGCAATTCACAGTTTTTTGCTTTTGATATTAGAAGATCAATGTTTAGGTGTTCGATCACCAAAACATTTGATCTTCTAATATAGACCCACAAAAGTACCTCTTCAGTATGCTGAATATGTGTGCCACTATATTTCGCATTTTCACTTGCACTGCATAGGACATTTCGTACATGGTCTGGGGGCTGTGGATAAGGGTCATCAACTGATGCTCTTGGACATATCCAGTATCACGAGTAACACACAACAAACAAACAAACAAAGAAATAAACAACAAATAACATACTATATGTGCTGTTTTCCCTGCTTGCATGTACCTTTGTATATAGACAGTCCTAGCATATGTGTGCACCTACCAGCTAGATGTTTCTGTCAGAAATCCTTTTGCAGGAACCTTTAATATAGGTTGGACATCTACCAAATGTTGACTAATAGGAAATGCCCAGGTGGCACATGAACACATTATAAAGAATGCTATGGGAATTACAGATGACCTGGCAGTTCAGGAAGTGGAAGTTCTTTCTGATGATGTATCGCAGTCTCTCTGGAAAAGTTGAGTCCCTAAAGATTTCTTCTGTACTAATGTATGAGGAAGAACTGAATTTCCATTTTTTTTGTTTTTTTATAATGAAGATTATTGATAGGATTCATATGAATTTCATAACAAATGGCTCTCATTACCATCAACCCCCTGCCAATACCCACCTTCAGGTTGTACTCCCTTTCTCTAAGAGGACTAGGCCAGTTAGCCCTGAGGTAAATTTGAAGGTGCTCATCCAATCGTCCAGGAACTGTTTGAAGGATGATAATGTATTGCACTGTTTAACCTGTGGGGTAGCTTACTCCAGAGATGGGGCAGCACTGAGTATTGAGTCTATCTGCCCTTCACATCCTACCTATCTGCTGGTGAAGATTTGGGTCCCTGGTTCTGGTGATTGCTAAGCTACTAGATTTGTTTAGCTATAGGAGATCAAGGACAACAGGGTCTCTAATGGTGCAGTATGTCACCCCTTAACAGTCTGTAAGATACTGGGTAAAAGGACAGAGCTTCTAACCTCCATTGGTAGATCAGGGTCATTAAGCCTGAAATCTTCCTAGTCAGGAACCTCCGGGGATTCTCTAGTTGTCTGATATATCAAGTGAAGTACATACTGCAGGGGGCATTGTATTCTATAACTGATGCAATCAGTGCTGAATATAAGGGACAATGACATTTTTACAGCTGAATGATAAACTTGTGGCTATTAATTGTGCTAAGTAGGAGAATTCTCTGATTTCAGTTGCCACAAGATGAATGAAGGACAGGAAACTCTTAACTCAAGTATCCAGGTCCCTGACAGCATTACAGAAGTGGCATATTGCCTGTACTATATGTTGATTGTAGAGATTTTTTGTCATTTGAAATTATACTGTACCTTTTTGCATTACATTTGAGCCAGTACACCAACTATTAACTAAGGTAAGAATTTTCTGAACGGTATAGGTGGTAAGATTTCTGGCACTGAGAAAAGCCACCTTAATGTGGTCCAGATTTGATGAATTTGGTACAATAGAATGCCAATTAACAGGACCATATCTAAAAAAACATTATGTGGACAATATACATTAGCCAGTATGTAGGACCTTTTGAAGATTTATTTATTTACTTACTGACATTTGATTACTGGAAAAGTCCGACTGGGTAGGTGCCCATTTTAAGTGGAGGCCCGGGGAGAAAAGCTCCAGAGTATTACAAAAATCCATTTAATAAACAATATTTTTGCAATCTTCAGAAATAATAGAAAAAACATTAACAGTTTAAATAATTATAGTAAATTAGACATACTGTGAAAGCACTGGTTAAAAATATATATAATTTACATGACAATGATTTAGTATTTGTATTTAGAGAAATTTTAGGCAGTTTGTAGAGAAATTAAAGGTAAGTTAGTATAATATAAACAAGAATTGCAATATGAAGTGAGAAAAAAATGGGATTATGGCATAGAGAACTTCATTGTTATAAGGAAGTGATTGAAGAAGGGAGAGTAAGGAGGTGCAAAGTATGACTAGGTACTTGTTCATATTTAAAGATATACTGGGGTTGAGCAAGAACAGAGCCAGATTTTGACTCGGAAGTCTTTCAGAATGTTTTTAAAGGATGGGAGGGAGGGTATTGACATTATGGATACAGGTAAGGAGATCCAGGCCTTAGCTACATGGTATGAGTACAGACCATGCCCAGCAAATCTGATAGGTTTGTGGACAGAGAAGAGTTTTTCATCACTGGATCATAATGACTGATTGGGAACAGTTGTGTAGAATAGAATTTAATGCTGGACAAGCAGATAGATCCTGGATGATTTTATAGGTAGTAAGAAGATGTGTACATGTTAGTTGATGGGGTATTTCTTACCAATTTATGCTTGTTGTTGCTATACAGTGGTGTGTTCTGAAAGGGGTATATGTTGCAAATTTAGCCACTTTTTTATAGCATTGTTCAGTTGTTGCTTTTTGTGATGCATAGAGGTTAGTAAGGATGGGAGCACCGTAAAGTGGTGAGGGGAGGAGGTAAGTAGTGGCAAGTGTAACTTAAGTTGAATTGTTGAGAAAGTTTTAGGCTCTGTAAAGCATCCCTTGTTTTTGGTGATTTTTTATGCAGTTTTGTATACGCAGGTCACATTTAAGATCATCATCCACTACCATCCCTAATAAGTCTCTATGAGAAGTGACTTGTGAATAATGTACATGCTGTCCCTTGTGAAGCAAGTTGGAGTATCACTCATCCCACACTGACATATACTGGATCCCCCAAGAATGACACCAACTATTCAGCCAGTCGTTAAAAACAATTATATTTTTTGTACCTAGTCATCATTCCTGATGAAGGATTTCACTCAGGACCAGAGTCTTTCCTGCATTTGTTATATGTATGGAAAATTCTGACATGTCTGTCTACAGATCCCTGAGGGTTTTGTGTCCCAGGTAATTACTCCCACACAGACTACTGCCATGTTGTAGACATATTTGCCTTGGCCATGCAAATTCAGAAAACCTTTTGTTAAAACTAGAATTATGAATTTTTGCCAGTTATGAGAGCAGACTCATTTGGCACATAGACTTTCACCCACAAGCAGAACATGTAGACTTCTGTCCGAGCTTTCAGTGACCTGGATTCAGGAGCAGCCTCCTACTACTCAAGGGCCAGCCAAAGAGGGAAGGATATGTATGAGCTTCCAACTGCAGCTCTCAGTCACTGAAGGCAGGGATAATTACATATTCTTTGTGGTCTGTTGTCCCCCCCCCCTCCCACACACACACACACACACACACACAGAGTAGAGCTGGTATAACATAAATGCTGATACCTGAGATGGTACCATGCCCCTTGTTAAGAAAACATAGAAAACACTGTTCTTTTATTTCTTGAATGGCCCTTATTTGTATGTGTCTCAGGGCTTGTTTTATAGTATACAAAGGAATTATACGGCTGCAACCAAAACAGTTGCTAAATTGCAGGCCTTTGTTTAAAGTATCTTTTTGTAGTCCAAGATGAATTAACAGCTCCTCTCCTATACTTTGGTAAATGTGCTAATACTTTACAAGAATTACAAGAAAAAATATTTTCTGACTTTTCTCTAAATATCACCGACATCTTTGATTCTACATTGAAGTCATCTTAAAATGTAAAGTAGTATAAACAACAAACATTTCAAGTTTACAGTTTAGCATTTCAATACTGAGATGCCCTATATAAATTTGTCAAAAGATGTGACAACTGCCTTTGAACCATTGACTAATCTAATTGCTCTGTTTTGCTATGAAAGGAATGGCAACATTGGAAGCAGCTGTGAATCAGTGGATATTCTCTTCCTCTATGTATTAAAGACAGTGGAAAACATTTTCACACCTTACTGTCTTGTTTACAGCAGCCTAAGCTCCTGACTACAAATTTCTCAGTGTCTGTGGTATGCCATGCAAGTGTAGACAAATTCCTCTGCAACTTATGTCAGGAGTTAAGCTTAAAAAAGTGGGTGGTCTTTCCCTTCCTTTGATAACAAAGTGAGGAAATGAAAGTTTTATTAAGTACAAGCAGGTTTCAGATACATATACAGTGGAATCATACTGTAGGGAGAAAAGCAACCTAAGGGGTGAGTTTAACTAAAGGAGGAGGTGGAGTTGGCTTTTGACATTTGATGTGAGTAGAAGGATCAGCCTGTAGATTTATTTGGGTTTTGTATATTTAGAATGCCTTTGTCAGAAAAACAGAAGCTTCTATGTATGTGCTCATAGCAGCATTGGGTAGTTACTATGAGCAGCTGGAACTTTGCCAATGACCTAGTTTTATTTCAGTTAGGTAGCACACATGTTCAGCTTTGCAAAAAGTCCTGCCAGAAAGTGAAAAAAAGTACTAAGCAAAATGTGCTCAGGATCTGCTCATTGACACTGGTGCTGGAGAGTTGCTTATCCTCAAGTTCTGATTAACTTATCACATCTGTGCTTGTTTCCCATCTTTCCTATAACTAACCTACTGGTAGCACTAGAAAGCCTTAAACTGATACAAGCATACTAGCTTAGGAAAGAGACTTTGGAGTGATTATGAGTTTTCTGTACTTTCTTGCTGTACTTAACTGTTTTCCACCCAAACACAGGTTTTCCAGCATTTATTGCGATTTAAAAGCTTGTTTTTTTCACATATTGTACTTATTTGACTGCCTGCACTTTTAAAAAGTTGTGTTTAAATAATTTGTTTAACTGTTGTAGGCTACACTAGGGTGACCAAATCATGAACTGGAAAAAATGGGATACACCCAAGGAGGGTTTGGGGGATACCCTCCAGCTAAAGAGGGGTCCGGGGAGCCTCCACCGGAAACTATTTATTGAAATATGCTCATTTTAACTATTTTGAGACCTAGAAATCTTTTTAAATTTACCTTCACTTTTGTAATCTAATTTAAACATTGAGGCATATCATAAACGAAAACAATAATTTTGCAGTGAATACTTATTTATTTATATATATTTTACAACATAATACAACACAACAAATTAAATTTCACTAGTCTAGGATTTAAATTGAGGATATTTGGCTGTTGTCCCAGCCATTGTTAAAACCTCCTTCTTATCTAATATAAACTTGTAAAAACTATAACAGTCCATTTCGAAATTGTAGAGAACTTGCAGGATTGCAGAAAGGGTCTCCAGTCTCATCTTGTTTCTTTCGTCCATCCATTGAATGTTCATGAGCGAAAAGATTCTTTCAGTATTACCGTTATGGGCAGGGATCGCAAACACATATTGGCATATCTTCAAAAATTCAGAGTTCTGTTCTGGCCTAGTATGGGTTTTGAAAAAACAAACCCACTTTTCGTGACACTGAGGTTTTTTTTTATCTTCATCAGTCCACTCTTTAATATTTTCACTTACAAAATCCGCTAACGATGCCAGTTGATCAAATAGCAAAGTATCATTTATTTCAATACTTTTTTCGTTGAAGTAACAAATAATTTCTTCAATTTGTTCCCAACTGGAGATGTCCTTCAAAAGCATCCATTTGAATTTTGAGAAGGTAGAGAATGGTACACTCCATTTTTTAAGGTATTGTAGGCAGGTTTCATAAAACTCGTTAACTTCATTTTTGAAGTTAATTTTGTCTTGTTGCGTAATATTGGCCCGTTTAAGAATGGATTTTACACTAAATGATAAAAACTGTTCCTCTTTTCTTCTGGTCAGAGCTTTGAGAGTACATTCCAATACATCATTGACTTCCATAACACTTTTTGTACTTCCTTCAATCTTTTTAATTCCTTGGTGAAAAATACTGAGTTGGCTATGGATAAACCATAGGTATGCCTCACTTAAAGGATTATTAAAAAATGTTAACAAAATCTTTGGAGCTTTTTCCTTGTTTAAAAAGAAATCCTTTAAAGCATCAAACAGCTTTAAAATTCGTTCTATTGCAGGCATCAAAGACAGCCAACGAGTTTTTGAATATGCCAAAATAGTGCCAAATTCGACGTCGACCCTTTCACAAAAATCTTTTAGCCTCTCCGTTCGCACCGCGTATATAGAAAAATAAGAGAAGAGTTTGACAACAATACCTTCAATGTCACAGCTTAATCTATCAGCTGCTGCACATATGCAGTTATGTAGTACATATGCAGGACAACCCACACCTTCAATACCACCATGTAAATTAGTTGTTAATTTTGTAAATACATTGTTTTTTCCCACTCTGATCAAACCACCAAAATTTGTGTTGGTATTGTCACCACAAAACACAATGCAACTGTTTTTATTTAACTTGAATTCATCAATACAGTTCAAGCAGAAACTAGATATCTCATCTGATGTTTCACATGGCAAGGAAGCTACTTTCAGTAACTTTGACTTTATCCCTTGATTTATGTCAAAAAACTGAACTACAAAAGGAAACATTTTTATAGCCTTGTGATTACTTGCATCAGTTGAAATGCCATAAAAAGGGGATTTATTTATCTCTTCACTGCTAGTTTTCATGCTGAATGGAGCTAAAACACCAGTTATCAGGGCTGATTGCTTTGTTCTGGCAGAGCTAAACTTTAATGCAATTGATGAGTCACTAAACATAGTGCTGTTTAACTTGTTGACACAGTCATTTGACCTAAAGCTGTGATGGTGCTTTACCGTATGGTAGGCTTGAGTTAGTTCAGCAGCTCTAACTTTCGTTTCTTCATTAGAATTGTGTTTTATAAAATAATTGTTAAGAGACATACTGCTACTTGGGGCACTCAGTCTGTTCCTATGTTTCACTGATGTGATGTGTTGTTTTATATCTGAACGTCCACCATGACCAATACTAAAAACACTATTGCAAACTGTGCACTCGGCTTCACTGTCATAGCGTCCCTTTTTAATATAGTTCTACTCTTTGGAATACTCCTCCATAAACTTACATTGACGCTTGGGCATAATTATTGTCTATATGAGACGATAATATAAAATTAAAGAATAAAGTTCAACACCCAAAACAAACACCTGTCACTCTGACATGAACAGGCCGGCAGGGATCACACATAAGACTAACACATTACACGCTGCTACAGGTCTGTCTATATGGCTATGCTTACTTCTAAAAGTTTGTAGCACTTAGACTAGAAGTGCTAAGCGGAGCCCCTGACTTGATATTTGCTGGGGGCCCCCAAAATGCTAGCATCGGCCCCGGTTATACTTTATTGTCTTTGCTCCTCAACTACAGTGTACCTTCTTCCATTCTCCATTGTAGAGTTCCTTTGGCCATCTCTTCCTTGCTCTATGTTCACTTTAAATAATTGTGCGCGTCCAGTAGCCATGGCAACAAGGTCTCATGTTCTTTACGCTACTCAAAAGTCTAAAAAATGAAAAATATTAAAACAAGATCAGTTTCGCATACAGACTGACCTTAAAGTTATCAAATTTACATACATAAAAATACGCAGCTGGTATCGCCAAATAAGTTTCACATAACACTCCAAAACCCCAAATTACATATTTTAAAAAAGTAGCTTTCAAGAAATTGTGAAACATCTGATATGACCCTGTAAAATATATTTTTCAAACTTTCCTTCAGATACCACTCATTTCAAATAATTGCAACAACACAGATACTCACCTTCTTCACCACCGTTTATCTACCATAACCTGCCAATCAAAACAATGAGGTGGGATTTAGTTACTTGACACGCACTTTACAAAAGGGGAGGATGTGCTATCGCTTTTCGCGATGCATTGTTGGTATTGCAGTTTTTAACTGCACATTTCATCATATTAGCTAGGGAAATAGAGCTGTAGTCCCTGCAGCGAAGGAAATAGTAAAAATGCGGCGTGACGCAATATTGACAATGTGACATTGACAACTTCAGTTATGTTGATTTTCGATTTTTATTATCAATATTTATTGTGTGCTGTGTGGTAAATGAAGGAAACGTATATCACAAGTGTGTATGGTGGAAGAAGCCACTTTTTTATTCTTAAAATGACCTGCTTTTGTCTTAGAAAAGTTCAATGGGCACTTCAACCCCTTATATACAGATGTTGCGGTTGACATGTAGAATATGCTTATGTACACAATCTTTCTTACCACTATCAGTCGGTCCGTCATCATCATCATCAATGAGGAGTAATAATGGTTTGAAAACTTGTGTTGAGGCACTTCTGGGTTCGGGTGTATGGAGGGACAGCACCAGTCTGCATTTTATTACGAAGCGCAGCATTTACACACCCACTCAAAATTATACGCAAAAGAGAATGAGCATAGTGGGCAGCAAGTATCCGTATGGAAAAAAGCTGCTCCTCCCTCATCTGTTACTCAGAAAGGTAAACAGAAAATACCTGTTTATTTTTGCAAGCTTTTCAGAAGTAGCCAAAATATTACTTGAAGTTATATAATTAGGAAGTTTTAGTGATTTGATAGAAACGGGACATTTAGGCATCCCGAGAGACTTTTTCGGGACACCGGGTACGATCACGAAAAAATGGGACAATCCCTTTTTTATGGGATGTTTGGTCACCCTAGGCTACACACTAAAGTGCGATAGCCTTTTCTGATCGTTTGTAGTCGTTTAAAGTTGTTTTAAGTGTATTTTTTACTGTTTTTGCCTTATCTTTTCAAAAAAAAAAAAAACCCCAAAAAAATCCTTGTTTCCCACCTTTCTAAGCTAGTATAGTCCAGTTTTCAGGCTAGTGCTGAATTCAGGGCTGTGATACTAGTTTCTGAGTTGCCCATACCTTACTTGGATAGAAGAAAGTTTCTCTGTTCACCTGTGAGAGAGGGGATTTTTGAGCAACCTATCTGTCCCTGGAGGAGTGGTTCCAACACAGAAGTTAGTAGTTTATTGGCCATTTTGGGCTAATTTCTATCTCTTTCATTTCCCTACTATAAAAACTGCATTTGCACGGTTTTGCACACCGGGCAGTGCCGGTTAGCTATGGTTAAATTATTCCTGGTTCCACTAAGTCTCCTCTTCAGTTTTTCCCTTTAAACTAGTCAAGCTCTCAACCTAAGCACTCAAAAAGCATCTTACAGCCCAGCACTTGCTCAGACCTAATAGCAAGCACTAATATACCCTGACACTGATTGCCCAGCAGGGCAAGGCTCTTTATTCACCCCTCACCAACCAAGTGACTAAGCAGCTCACCCTACTATTCAGGCATGACCAAAGGGCAACTTCAGGTGCACTCTTCAGTCCAGCTGGTGAATCTGGGTATCCTGAGGCAATGTTACAACTGCCTCATGTACACAGACAACCCTCTCCTCCTACCACAAAACACTAACATATACGAGAGATGCAATTATACAGCCAAACTGGAAGCTAAGCTGTCTCTACCCAAGACTGGAACAGACAGTCAAGAGAAGAAGGTTAACACTTGCACCACAACTCCAGATGCACACAGACCTACTAAAACAGCACTGGCAAAAAATACACATAAATACACAAAATCATACTTGGAGGCTCTAAATAAAAACCTGCAAAAGCATCAGAGACCTCCAAAGCAGACACCCAAACAACCTGCACTTCCCGTCACAAACCAGACAACACATAAAACACAAAATCAGTGTGCCGCACAATCACAGCCCTTAAGGTGAAATAACATACCTAGCACACTAGTAATAGGTGACTCTATAGTCAGGCACACTGACGTCCCACTCATTAGGCCGGACAAGCAGAAGGTTACTGTTAGCTGCCTGTTGGGAGCCAGAATCCGCCACATAACACAAGCACTCAGGTCACTATAGTACAAGTACAAATATGACTCTGTCATTGTTCATGTTGGTGTGAATGACCTGAGATGTACCTCCCTGGACTACATGAAAAGAGACATGGAAGAGCTCTCTGATCATGTAGCCCGGGCTGGTATGACCCTGACCCTGAGTAGCATCCTGCCCTCACCAAGACTGATACCTCAGTATAAAGAAAAAATGATCAATTTCAACAATTGGCTAAGCTTCTGGTGTCATTTGAAGGGGATCCAGTGTCTGTCAGCCTGGGACGACATGCTCGACAAGCTGCGTTGCTTTGCAAGAGACAGCTTGCATTTGTCACCCCTAGGCTTTCAAATACTGGCCAAGGCTCTTGCTGCCCCCATAGTGCTTTTTTTAGGCAAGGCTCAAAAGTCAAACCCACCTCCGTAAACAGCACAATTAACAAAAAACTGAGGGTTATGCTACTCAACGCCAGGAGTTTAAATCTGAAAATGCACGCGCTCAAAGCACTCCTCAGTATGGAGAACGTCGACATCTCTGCAGTAATTGAAACCTGGTTCAAGGCTCCAGAGAGCATCCTAGCACTTCCGAGCTACAACTCATACCACACGTTTTGGCCACAGAACATGGACCAAAACACAAAAGGAGGGGGTGAATCCATATTCATCAAGGATACCTACACCTCCAGGTTAGTGGCACTGAATGATACCTCTGAGATCATCCATGTGCAACTAACATCAGGCAAATCTGCAATGCAAATTGTGGCCTGCTACAAATCATACTCCATGACCCAGGACTACCACTCCACCTTTCTGGAGATACTGGAAAACATGAAGGTCCTACCAAACACCCTGATATTGGGCGATTTCAATTACCCTACCATTCACTTGTCCCGTTCGATTCTCAGCTAGAGCGTCTTCTGTGTGGAGGCATGCGTGAATGGGCATACCTTTGTTGAAGGTTGTGCATCAGGGCTGGCAAACTCGGCACGTAAAAAATCTACTGCCAATCATTAGCAGAGTTCCGCTGTGGCGACTCCTAACCGGGAAAAGCCGAAAGACACAAACAAACAAACAAACCATTCACTGGGAAAACTACTCAAGTACAAATTCCCAGGCCCAGTGCTTCCTGGAATTCATCAACTCAACCACCCCGGATCAGCTGGTAAACTCCCCTACCAGAGGTGAAAACATATTGGACCTGGCCATCACCAACATGGGCGACAGGTGTTCCACACCGGAGGTCAACCCGTCACTGGTTAGATCAGACCATAAACTAATCACTCTGGATGTCCACACCCCACCACCACCCCCAACTAAAGAAACCACAGTAAAAAACATTTCTAAAGCAAACTTCACCTTACTTAAGACAGAGGTGGTAAGTTTCACAGCCCCCACGCTAAAGGATAATGCTGCCCAAGATGCAGAAACTTTACAAATGCACACTATGAGCACCTACAAGGATGCATGGATTGTGCCATCCCTAGCAAAACCAAGACTCACTCCTCTAAGAGAAGGAAACCAGTTTGGTGGACCCTTGCAATAAACAGGCTATACAATAGAAGGAGGAAACTAGTTCAGAAAAAAAGCAAATCCCAAGAAGGAAAGACATCCCTGATCAGTATCAGTAAGAAACTGAGGTCCCTCATGAAATCATCCGAGGCTAACATCAAAAG
Source organism: Protopterus annectens (assembly GCF_019279795.1). Taxonomy (NCBI): domain Eukaryota; kingdom Metazoa; phylum Chordata; order Ceratodontiformes; family Protopteridae; genus Protopterus; species Protopterus annectens. The sequence goes on from NC_056743.1 coordinate 744,699,888, forward strand.
AAAAATAGCCAAGGATTCAAAAGATAACCACAAAGCCTTCTTTAGCTATGTTAAGAATCTAAGTGGCAACTCGCAGATATGCACTGAACTAGTGCAAAATAGCACAAAATATACTGAGCCTACTGATATTGCCAACATCCTGGCAGATAGATTCAGTGCAAACTTCGCCCCCCTCTCACCTCCAAAAGGGCCCACAACAATACCGGAAAAGTGTAGTGTCCCAAAAATCACAGACGCACAGGTGAAAACAGCCCTTTCAAAAGCCAAAAACACAGCATCAGTGGGACCAGATGGTGTCCCAGGCTGCGTCTTGCATGAACTACAGAACGAACTAACCCCCCCACCTAAACACGCTGTTCAACCTCAGCCTCTCCACAGGCTACATGCCCAAAGAATGGCACACAGCAATGGTTATTCCTCTGCACAAAGGAGGGGCCACAACTGACCCTGGTAACTATCGCCCCATAAGCCTGACTAGCCTGGTCTGCAAGGCTATGGAGCGCATCATCATGGAACTCATTAACAAAGACATTGGGAACCTCCAAACACTTGACCCGACCCAGTTTGGCTTTGTTAAGGGCAGATCATGCCTACTAAACCTGGTTGACTTCTTCAAGACAGTCACCAAGGCCATAGACAAGGGAAAGGTGGTTCACACAGCCTACCTTGACCTCGCCAAGGCTTTTGACACCATTCCCCACTTGGGTATTACAGGAAAAACTCACCAGCCTGAACATAAACCCCTACGTCATGAGATGGGTTGCCAACTGGCTTACAGACAGAACTCACCCAGTAAGAATAGTGGGCTCCAGGTCCGACTCTAAACCAGTCACAAGTGGTGTCCCGCAAGGCTCGGTCCTGGGACCCCTACTGTTCGGCATATACTTCTCAGAAGTACAGGCAAACACAGGAGGACTATGGCTAACCAAGTTCACCGATGACTGCAAACTGGGAGCCATAATTGACTCTCTGGATGACACGGACATCCTTCAAAAGGGCCTTACTGAGACGGACACCTGTTGTCAAAGTCATGGCCTTAAGCTAAATGCCAAAAAATGCATAGTCATCCCATTTGGGAAAAACAAAACACCCATGAATTACCACATAGGTGGCAGCCCCCTTAATACAGAAGAGGTAATAAGAGATCTGGGGACCCAGGTAGATAGTAATCTCTCCTTTGACAATCATATTGCCAAAGTAGTTAGGAAATCCTTCTATGTGACCCATCTAATTACTAAAGGGTTCGCATTTAGAAATAAAGAGGTTATAGTGCCCCTCTACTCGTCACTCATTAGACCCATCATAGAGTACAACGCCCCATTTGGGATTTACCTCACAAGACACTTCAAACAGCTGGAAAGACCACAAAAGTACCTCACTAAGAGGATTACTGGTCTCAAACATATGTCCTATGCAGCCTGACTGAAAAAACTCTGGCTGTACTCAATGGCATATCGCTTACTCAGAGGTGATCTCTGCCTGACTTACAAAGCCACGTCCAACTCAGAATTGATGGACATGCTCCATCTAAAGAAATCCAAGTCACTGCGAGCCACGCACTCTAGTGAGCTAAACCTTGCCACAACAATAAATAGAACATGCTGGAGGGATAGATTCCTGTCACAGAGACTCCCCATGCTTTGGAACAAAATTCCAAATTACATCAGGCAGAGCCCCTCACTAACACTCTTCAAGAGAAACCTTGACGAGTGGATGTGTAACAGAAAATACACCCCTGGGATCACTTCATTGGCTCTGCTTGACAGAGGATCAGTTAATTAATCAATGGGGCGGCAAAGCCGACACACTCTGGCTAGACTTATAAATGCCCTCGGGCAGATAGCCTAGTACCTACCTATGAATCTATGAACTTAGAACCTTAGATGTAGCATGTTTTATTATGCAGCCTAATACTTTAGGTTTGTTTTATGTCGTGTATTTGATAACACTGCTTTACACAAAGTTACGTTTACTGCACTTCACAAAAGTAAAATGATCTCATATGAATTATTCCTTTTAAGTAAGCATTACAATGTGTTCAGAAGTCCTGCCACAAGTCCTATAATTTCTAGCCTTGATCTGAATTTTCTTGTTTTGCTTTTTGTTGCCTTACTGTAGTTATGATCTGCTAGTTTGACATTTTATTTGCTGTTTTCATTTTATGACTTTTTTATTTATTGAATACTGCAGCTTTTACGAAAGAGTCTAGTAGCTGTTATAAAATAAATGAAAACATGTTCCCCATGCTTCTTGTTTTTTATGTCAGCAATCACTAGAGCAATTAACTCCATCTGCAGACCCTCACAGAGACTTTGGCTTCTTAGTGCTTCTTTGAACTTCTGTTAAGGTTGTGCATTTTTTTAAAGACATAGTTACATTGAAAATAGCTTGTTTGCTGGAGATTGCTTCTTCTTCTTTTGGCTTTTCCCGGTTAGGGGTCACTACAGCGGATCACTTTGTCCGCTCATGATTGGCAGTGGAGTTTTACAGTGTTGAGTTGCCAGCCCGGTGATCAACCTTCCACAGAAGACACACACACACACACACACACACACACACACACACACACACACACACACACACACACACACACTAAGATGATAAAACATTCATGAACAGTAACAAAAATCCTTCTCATAAAAGCAGGGCTTATAATTAACAATTAAAAATAAAAAAAGGCAAGGAGCACACAAACTGAGAGCAACAAATGTACAGACAGGCAAGTTTATCTGGCATTTTTACGGGCTGTCTGCATCAAATTTCTAACATTGGTAAGGAAGGTGAAACAGAAAATCAATTTAACTGCTGCCCTTCATGTTATCAGTGGGTGGGGTGGATGAGTTTTTTTCTCATTTTACAATCTGAGAGGAGTTGTGGCATTTCTTCATGCTCTGCCAGAGGCAGATAATTGTAAACAAAGCCAGGTCTTCTTATCGAGACAGTCCAGCCTTTGTAAAATTGAGGACCACAGCATTGAAAGTTTACCCTCAGTTTGGGGCTTCCAGAGACTCTGAACTAATCATTTTCATTGGATTGCCAAGGCTCCCATTTGCTTGCCACAACTACGTTTTGAGTCAGTCCTGTCAGCACTTGGTACCTTGTATAACTTTGCTGATGCAATGTGAGTGATGCTGCCTGCATTCTTACATGCTATATTATCTCATACTTTTAACTGCAGCCCACACAAAGCAAGGCACATATCATATGTGTTCTTCAGACTATCAGTGAGTACATTTAATAGTAAAATGTGAATAATTATGATACATTAGTAGGCTGGATTTCTATACCGTCATCTGCTATGTAAATATTTTGTGTTTGAGAGCAAGTCACATAAGCTTCCCACTGCTGCTGATAAAAAAAAAAAAAAAAAAAAAAAAAAAAACAATAGAAAATGAGAATCTGATTCTAGCACTTTACCTGTGACAGGTTCCAAATGTATATAGTTTATCTCCAATTCCACCAAGTTTTGTCTGGGATAGAAATGTTTAATACAATTCAGTACTGCTCATCCGCATGTAAGAAAAGTCCCTTCTCACATTCCATCCAGAGCTTCCTGTATTTGGCTTAGACACGAGTCTACGACATGCAATTGAAAAATAGAAGTCTGTAAGCTGTTTTGAATGAGGTAAGCTGTTTCTAACAGCATTTGAATTATGACAAGAAATAGATGTTTGAGTGAGGGACAAAAACCTCACCCACCCACGGAACTGTGCCGCCTAACTGATATAATCGGTTTACCTTTACATGTTTGAAAGTCAAATGGTTGTACGTGCACATCCGTGAACCAGATATGTGAATTCCATAAAGCCGAATTCCCGAATCGCAAAATAATCGAATTTCGACATTTCTAAACGCACCACCGCTGAAACATGTGCTACTATGAGCCAAAAAGGGGGCGACATTTCATAATTTGGCACTTCAGTTTTTGCGATTTTGGCATTTCGCGGTTTACAGTTCGCTGCAGCGGGTCCGAAGATTTCTCCATCGAACATGTAAAGATAAACTGATATAATCACCTACATGGTTGCTGAATTTGAAGGGAAATAAAGAATCCTCTTGTGATGACCTGTACAAAGACTATTCAGGTTTGACCACTTATTGTATATATGCCTGGTTAATGTGCAGATAAACTGCATCACTTGTACACACCTCTAACGCATGGCCATCTTTGAGTCTCTGAGAAATTTAAGGAAGTACTGAGCTAAGTCATTCCTTATGCTTCAGGAGAGCTTGTGACAACATTTCAATGTGATATGCTCAGCTTCATCTCTGCATTTCCTATGTACGGTACTACTAGAAGGGTACTGAAATTAATCTTCACTATTAACACAGTAGTTACAGTTTCAGAAATGAACAGCTGTCCCACAGAAGAGGAATAAACACTCTGCTAATGCTCTTTCATATGATCCAGGTACCACTTCTGTTGTTTGGGGCACAGCTTTTGCAAGAGAATTCAGGGAACCTAGTTTTCAGTGCTGTTTTACCCTGTAATTTTACATCAGCTAACTACCTTAATCTCTGTCTATGTCTGCTAATTTACTTACATATTTTAACTGCATTGCATTCATTAATGTGTTATTTGAATCAGCTGTTTCTCCAGTTCCAATCTTGTCCTCTGTGCATTGTGCATAGTATTTTTCCATTGTGACTACACTTCATTAAGTGATCACTCACTGAAACGTACCCTTCCCCTCAATGGACAGTCTTAATTTTTATATTTTTAGGATGGTATGTCATATTGGTTTATTGATATTGCTTGCTGCTATGGCATGTGGGTACATTCCTGACTGTGTCTTGCTCTATATGATGTTAACATGTGCTGTTCATAGGATCATAGGAGGTTACTAGGCTAATGGCCCTTGGGCCTTTACAAGCCTAGCCAAGAGTTTATTCCCAAAAAAGAAACCTCAGCACCTGTTGTCCCTGTCAAGGAGGGACAAAGGTGGAACTCCTGGGACAAATTTGTGGCTTCCCATCCACTCGTCAAGGTTCTGCTTGAAGAGGGTCAGTGAAGTACTCTGTTTGACATGTATGGGAAGTCTATTCCAGAGACAGGGCAGCCTCTGGGAGACAAACCTATCTCTCCTGCAGGTTTTGTTAATGTCGCATATTAGTTTAGGCCTATCAAGTGGGTAATGTGGGAGGAATTAGACTTATGGATATGGAGCATCCCTAGTAGGGCATGGTCCAATATTGCCTTGTAGACAAGACATAGATCACCTCTGAGCAATCTGTATGATACTGAGTAGAGTGATAGTGATTTGAGCCTGTCCGCATAGGACAGGTGTTGGAGGCCATGGATTCTCTTTGTAAGATATTTCTATGGTCTTTCCAGTTGGTGCAATTGTTTGGAGCGGTACATATCAAATGGGGTGTTATACTCAATTATAGGTCTAATAAGGGAGGAGTACAGAGAGGTAATTACTTCATTTTTCTGGATGCAATCCCTTTACTTATGAGATGAACCAAGTAAAAGGCTTTTCTGATCACTGCCGCCACATGATGACTGGATGTGAGATTGTTGTCAACCTGAGTACCCAGATCTCTCACCACAGGTTGTGTGCTTAGGGGGTTGCTGTTGATGTGATAATCAGTAAAGGCTATGTTTTTGCTGAATGGTATGATAATACATTTTTTTGTGTTTAACTTAAGGCCATAACTTTGGCACCAGTTATTTGTTGCTATGAGACCCTCTTGCAGTATATTAGCATCATTTGGGGAGTCAATGACAGCACTCAACTTACAGTCATCAACAAACTTGGTCAGCCACAGGCACTTTGTCTTTGCCTGGACCTCTGAGAAGTAGATGCCAAACAGTAGGGGTCCCAGGACAGATCCCTGGAGAATACCACTAGTGACAGGTCTGCTGTCAGAGGTGGAGGCACATATTTTTGACCTTATGGGCCCTATTTGTGAGCCAGTTGGCCACCCATCTGATGAGGCAGGGATTAACACCAAGTTGTGTTAGCTTTTTGATGATGCCTGAGTGGGAGACTGTGTCAAAGGCCTTGGTTAGGTCAAGGTAAGCTGTATGCACTGACTTTCTCTCATCCAGGGTGCTGGTGACAGTCTTAAAGAAGTCAACTAGGTTCAATAGCCAAGAGCTGCCCCTGACGAATCCAAATTGGGTGGGGTAGAGTGCTTGGAGATTGCCTATGTCCTTGTTTATGAGATCCATAATAATACGCTCCATGGCTTTACAGATCAGACTTGTCAAGCTAATGAGGCAATAGTTTCCTGGGTCACTAGTGGCACCACCTTTGTGCAAGGGGATGACAATGGCGGTTCTCCACTCTGCTGGAATGAAGTCTGTAATTATGCTGTGGTTGAATAGGGTGCACAATGGTGAAGTTAGTTCTTGCTGGAGATGGTGCAGAATACAACCTGGGATGCTATCCGGTCCCACGGAAGCTGTGTTCTTGGCACTGGATAGGGCCTTTAACACTTGATCTACAGAAATGTGAGGTGTGGGACAAGTATCGGGGATGTCATCTGGGCCTTGAGGTTGATAAGCGGGTGAAGTTTGCATTGAACATATCAGCTAGCAGGTTGGCTAAGTCAGCAGGATCAGTGTAAGTGGTACCATTAAGTACTAGTTCATAACAAATCTGGACTTTGCCATAGAGGTCCCTAACATAACTGAAGAAGGACTTGTGGTTTCCCTTTGTTTTGGAGGCTAGTTTCAACTCATCATTGGCTTTGGAGGTTTTCATTTGTGATTTAATTTGCTTGTTTTGATGGAGGAGGGCATTTTAGCAATTTGGAATTTGTTCCTTTTTAACCTTGGACAACAGTTTCTTCCTTTTGTTGTAAAGCCTGGTGATAAAGGATGTCCACCAGACAGGTTTGTGTTTCCTTGAGGAGCAAGTTTTAGTTCTCTTGGGTGTGGCTGAGTCCATGCAGTTGTACAGGTGCTTGTATACTGCACTGACATACTGTTTAGCATAGTTGTCTGCATCATATGAGGGAGAAGGTGGTGTGAAGCTGATAATACCCTCCCTTAGGTGGTTGTAGTCAGATTTTGAGAAGTTTTTAGCCTGGTTCTGACTGGGGAGGGGTTGGGTGGGATAGAAACTTTGAATGAGACAGACTAATGATCTGATCTCACCAGGGAAGAACATAATATGGGAGTGGTGCAGTGGTCGCTGATGTTGGTGAGAGCCAAGTCCAGTATGTTATATCCCCTTGTGGGGGATGAGACAAGATTGTATAGTGCATCAGAATTGATGAAGTCAAGGAATAATTGGGTGAGTGCATTAGTGCAGGAATAGTTCACCCAGTCTATGCTGGGGTAGTTGAAGTCACCAAGGATCATGGTGTTAAGGGGTACCTTGATGGAGTCAAGTAGTTCCAGGTATGAGGACTGGGTGTCCTGAGACATGGTGGGGGGTCTATGGCTGGCTATAACTTGGATGGGTGTCTTGCCAACTGTCAGTTGCACCTGGAGTAATTCCAGTGTCTCATGCTGGTAAACCAGTCTGGAGGTGTGCCTGTCCTTAATGAACATAGAGACTCCACCACCCTTAGTCTTTCTGACCTCGTTTTGGGGTCAGAAAGTGTAGAATGAGCTATAGCGTGGTAAGGCAGGGGTGCTCTCCACAGCCTTGAACTAAGTTTCTGTGACTGCACAGACATTGGCATCTTCTGGTGTGAGGAGAGCCTCAAGTGAGTGCATTTTCAGATTTAAGGCTCCTAGCATTGAGCAGCATGACCTTTAATATTCTTTTTGACAGATATTTTATGTTAGAAGATTTGTCTTTGGGACATAGCCTAAAAAAGGCACAATGGGGGAGGCAAGAGCCTTGGCCAAGATCTGTAACCCCAGGAGTGACAGGAGGAGGTCATCTCTGGCAAAGCATCGAGGCCTATCAACCATGTCATCCCAGGCAGACAGATGCTGGATCCCCTTGGAAAGACACCAGAAACTAAGCCAATTGTTCTGTTAATTCACTTGTACAGAGTCCTTTGCCTGGTCTACTGTCTGTGTTTCTTCTGTGTATGTCACCATGTTCTAACTAATTCTTTCATGACTAAGGTTTCATTCTCTTTCTTATCTTCCATAGGACTTACCTAGATCTCCAATTTGTCTACACTGCAGTTAGGGCACCACTATCTGAGCCTCCAAAATACAGCAGGCTCACTTCCCATCATTTCTAGTTCCACCATTGTAGTACGACTTAGTATTTCAAAATGGCAATTCTCTTTCTTTAAACTGGGGAAAATACTATAATGCTCAGTTAAGCTCTGAGACCTCCCATCCCCAAACAGACGTGTTATAGCCTTGTCTGCTGGTTTTTTTTTTCTCTTTTTTTTCACTCGCTTCAGTGCTTTTTCATTTTTCACATTTAAGGTGAGTGTCATTTAATTATTTTTATTTTATTTATTTATTTTGCATTTGTTGACCGGGATAGTCCGACTGGATACATGTCCATTTTCAGCGGAGGCCCGGGGTGAAAAGCTCCAAAGGAAGTAATACAATATAGTTAAACACTGTTGTTGTGTCTTTTGGCTTTTCCCGGTTAGGGCTCGCCACAGTGGAACTCCGGTCCGCTAATGATTGGAAGCAGATTTTTACGTGTCGAGTTGCCAGCCCTGACACACAACCTTCAATGAAGGTACGCCCATTCATGCATGTCTCTAGACAGAAGATGCTCTAACTGAAAATTGAATGGGACAATGTCTTACTGTGAGGCGACAGCGCCACCGCAGCAGCACCACCGCAGTGCTCATTTAATTAAACACTCTGTAGAATTATTTACTAGCTGCCTTCCACATACTACAGAATGTTACACACCATCTAACAAAGTCTAGTAATTGTAGACAACCTAAAATAATAATCTATTTCTTTGTATTGGTATAACCACTTCCTATGCTCTAAAGTATGTGTTTCTGTGTTTATTTTATTTTCCCATAAAGAAATCAGGTGGGCCTAAATTGCTGCTTGTTTAACTGATCAGTTTATTCCTTTTTAAATGTTTTATTTTTCAAAACTCAAATTAACTTCAACATATCTGTTAACATTTAGTTAGATAATAATATAAATCATATGCATCATATCAATTAAACATTATATATATAAGAACAGATAAACAAATCTACTGAAAAAATTATTGAAAAAAGAAAGGAAAATCCCTAATATGCTTATACCTAAACAATGAATGCAAGCATAGTCAAGGAGAAGATAAATGGATGACATATTCTTTACATCCCTAAATCATTAGGCTGAAACACATTAATCCACCCACACCTTTCTTAAAACTTTCTCAACCTTTTCATCTAACACATTGTGACAATAGGAGGTACAGCCAGCACAGCTAGCTGGAGTTTTGTAAATAATTGTATGTCATTTGTGAATATCAAACTAATTTATATAAGATGCTTGTGTTACAAATGTATTAGAGATGTATGTAATGTGTATATCAAACTGCTCTGTAAGGATGTTTGTGTTGAAAAGGTATTTGTAAAGTGCTAATGCTTAAAATGTATCCATAGTGTGCCCTACTGGAAGAGAAAAGAAATGTACATGCACTATTGGAACTGTTTAAATGTATATATTTTAACACTGGAAAATGGAATGCAGGAGGTTAACCTCAGCCCAGCAAACTTTAGAAAAATATCTGAAATTAAATTACTTTATAGCTAGGCCATGAAGATGTTTCAATGCAGCTAGAGACACAAAGTCTGTACTAGGAAGCTTTCTGTATTGTCTCTGGGGTGAGCTAATTGCTACTTTGGAAACATGAAGGAATACAATTGTTTTATGACTTCTAGCATCTGCTAAAGATCTGATCAAAAGCCCTTGTATAAGTATTTTTACAGGTAGATGCTAAATACTGCCAGCTTCAGCAATGGGGGTTTAATGGGAACTAGAAGTCAGATGACCAGAAATGATATCATTCTGCAAGCTATCTCAGCAGTAATATTTTAGATATTATTTTGAGAAGTCCCTTACTGAGACAAGGCATTCTGCATTATGTCTTGGACTTGACAACAATAACAAGAACCATTCACCACATCATCTGCCTTGCTCTAATGAAGTAAGTTTCTAAGGAATAGTATAATTCTCTTAGATTCTGTCAGGAATATAGTAAAGCTTAGTTTAGATGTTTTTCTTTATTTGTGTGAGCCTGTACTGCAATGGTATTGAAAAGTTATTTAAAATGAATGATTGAATGACTGATAGTCTTGTCTTATTTTACTGAATGTGCCAACTGCAACTTTATGTTGGTGCCTAATTAAATGCAGATGTTTGTTAGTGCCTTGTAGAAATAAATGCAGAGCAGCTTTTGTGTACTGGAACCAAAGTCTAATTACTGCTAATTTAGTTTTTTGTAAAAATACAAAGTTTGCTTAGTGCAGATAAACTTTGCAAACTATTAACCTTTTAACCTGTGCACAAAACAGGTCTGTCTGTATAACAGATGACACGTACAATAATGTACAGGTTGCAATTTTAATGTCTTTAAGTTTTTTCAATACAACATGAATGATAATCTCCAGTAAACAGCTCCAACAAATTTCCCAAGAAATCAGATCACATTTCACATATATACATTCTTATGAAAGCAGTCTTTTGGGAACTCTCAAAGTCATTACTTTGGTATTTTCTGATCTCACTAAACTTTTAGAGAGTCTTTCCTGTTTGAGAATGTTTCTGTGTCAAAGCAGTCTTTCGATGATGTCATGCAGTCTGTTAATAAGCTCCTTTGTGTTCTTGTTTCAAGGTGAATTATGTAACAGTTCAGTTTGCCTCCAACTTGGTTCCATCCTCACACCTGAGTCCTTATCTGTAGACCTTGAAGCTTGCATTAAACACTGAACATTCAGCTTATTCTTATTAGCATTTTTCTCAAGCTGTACAAGAATGTTACATAAACACGAATGCCTTTTATTTATTTGAATGTTAGCTGAGAACAGTTTAACCCTTTAATATATGTATGCCAGCAAACAGAAATAGATGCATCTGACTGATTATATTATTCCTACATATATTATAGCAACAGAAGTATATATGCATCTAACTAGCAAACAGAAATACATGCACTTATAAATCTCTAAATATATATCTCTAACAGTTCCCTCTGTTTTTTTTTAAATACAAAACCAGTCTACATTAGTATATACTCTTTAGTCAAGTCATAATTTTTATTGCAATTAACTAGAAACACATTGGAAAACAAAACCTTTAGTTTTCTTTTGATGCAGCAAGTTAAAACACAATTTTATATAGTTAACACAATGATAGCAGCCATTACTCTTAGAAAAGGATGAACTATTTCATTTAACAACTTTTTTCTTTTGAAGACCATTTTGTAAAAATGTTTTACAAGTCATGATCTGTATTTTGCAATTGCTGAATATGACTCTATACAGTGATTTTACATTGACAAAGCTTGTGAATTTTATTGCAAAGGCATTGCAGTCTTGTTTTTTGAAATAAACACGTATGTCATCAATGTCAAGCTTTGACTTGTTATTATACATACAATTGAATTGAGTAGCAATTTCTGTGAACAGTTTAAAACTTGATGGAAAATTTGACCATTTACACAGATTTATAAATGTTGTAGAAAACATGGTTTATACACTGAAGAATGCTGTTTACACATTAAACCATTTACTGTACAGCATATGCTTGCTTGTATTGAATGTTTTTGTATTTGTACACACATGGCTGTAATGTACACTCAGCCCAGTTTACAAACTTAGTATTAAACTGAAGCCTGCTAATTAAACATTACTTAAAACATTAAAATGTATTTCTGGTATGTGTGTCTTACTACCATACATGTTGATGGTAACCTAATCAATTAATTACAATAAAAAGGCATGGCTGTCTTTTGATAATTGGTGAATCATTAGCACAGACCAATATGTTTTTTTTGTACCTTTATTTTAGTCCCTTCTGCAGTACTGATTATACAGTCAGTGTAGAATAGTGCCCTTCCCCCTATAGCATGCATCATTTTATTGTAGTATTGTTTATTTGCTTTATGCTGTGAAAATTGAGAATGTATGCCTGTCCTAAGGCTGTTACCCAGACTGTGACACTTTGGTCTAACAGATTTACTATAAAGCTTCTGCTGTTGCCTTTGCTGTAGAGTTTTAGTAGGAATTGCCTCTACCCATTTTGAAAAGCCGTTTACTGCTACTTGGCAAGGACCTGCATACTTTATTTGAACATACCATGGTCTATTTACTGGCTATTATCAGTGTAACAGGGTTCTTTTACTTTTAGTATTGACTTGCAAACATATTATTAATGACATGTATGCACAATTGTGACATTTGATATTCTGTAGACTCTCTTGATTTTTGCTTAGTGCTGCACGTGAACGTAACAATATTTTAGAAAAAATGTAAGCCAGCCTGTCCTGGCAACCAGTCTTGTTTTTATCTTATAAATTTCACTACCAGTAACATTTTATTTCCCTAACATTCGTTGCAATTACCCATCTCAGCCTGGGAAGATTTAAGTTTACATAAAACACAATATCTTACTTTTTTTTTCTGCGGATTCTAGACTCTGTAGACTATAATACATTTCTTAACCCCTTCAGTACTTTTTTTACCTTCAGTTATCTGTTAATACACTTGCAACTTGATATTAGAATGCAGTTATAAAACACTTAGATCTATAGTAAGTATTTGTAATTTGCATAACTATGCATACATTTTAAACTTGTCTTTTTTTGTAGTATTACGTACTTAGTAATACCTTATATTACTAACATTGCTTTTGAATACTGTTTTTGCTGGCGTCCCTGCTATTTTTGATAATATTATACAATTAAAAAATATTGTAAGAAACAAATTAGATATTGTCTTAACTAGCACATGCATAAAACAGATATATTTACATTATTTACATTTGCTATTGTCTGCCTTTTGCTCCTGTACATTTTAAACACATACACTTTAGGTGAAAATAAAATACATGCATGTCAGTCTTGTGACCTCATGTCTTTATTGCTTTTAACTACTTTCATTTGATTTCTGTGTCCTAGAACTGTTCTGTTATTTGCAATGGTGATTTGGAAATTATTTAACAGCTTAGCTATGAGAGACTATCCCATGTGTATGTCATAAGAATGGCAGTTATACATCTTACTTTACTGTTTAACTGATAAGTGTTTTGCTTTAACTGAATGAAAGTTATATTAGATCCTGCTATGTATGCTAACCGGTTTCCAGATGTAGAATAGTATATTGTAAATTATTTTTTATCAGTGTAGCTAGCTGCTGTTGTCTTAACTGTTTACTAACCAGATTCATTTTGTCTTGTGATTCTGCATGGGCTGTCTGATATTTTTCAGTATTCTGTTCTGCTGACTTTAAAGCTCTTATGCACTTCTGAAAATGTGTTTGCATATGTTGTCTAAACTTTCTGAACTCACTGTGTCTGTGCCTTAGAAGTTTATTAAATGTTTCTGTCAGTTCACCATGAACCTCCTCTCTGTACTTATCTGTGTTGTACTGTGCAATGGTTTTGTGCCACTTTTGTCTAACAAGATGTACAGAAGATTCTATCAATAACTGATTTGACTGCTCTTGTAACTCTGATTGATTGAATGACTGATAGTCTTGTCTTATTTTACTGAAGCTGCCGACTGCAGCTCTATGTTGGTACCTAATTAAATGCAGATGTTTGTTAGTGCCTTGTAGAAATACATGCAGAGTAGCTTTTGTGTACTGGAACCAAAGTCTGATTACTCTAATTAAGTTTTTTGCAAAAATACAAAGTCTTGTTAGTGCAGATAAACTTTGTAAACTATTAACCTTTTAACCTGTGTGCATAACTATTAAAGTAACAGTCTATATAACAGACGACACATACAATAATGTACAGCTTGCAGAGTTTAATGTCTTTAAGATTTTTTTAATACAACTTGAATAGTAATCTCCAGTAAACAGCTCTAACAAATTTCCAAAGAAATCAGATCACATTTCAGATATATACTTCTTATGGAAGCAGTCTTTTGGGAACTCTCAAAGTCATTACTTTGGTATTTTCAAATGTCATTAAACCTTTAGGGAGTCTTTCCTGTTTGAGAATGTTTCTGATCAAAGCAGTCTTTTGATGAAGTCATGCAGTCTGTTAATAAGCTCCTTTGTGTTCTTGCTTCAAGGTGAATTATGTGACAGTTCAATTTGCCTCCAACTTGGTTCCTTCCTTGCACCTGGGCCCTTATCTGTAGTCCTTGAAGCTTGCATTAAACAGTGAACATTCAGCTATTCTTATTAGCATTTTTCTCAAGCTTTACCAGAATGTTACATAAACACGAATGCCTTTTATTTATTTGAATGCTAGCTGAGAACAGTTTAACCCTTTAATATATGTATGTCAGCAAACAGAAATGCATGCATCTGACTATATTATTCCTACATATATTATAGCAACAGAAGTGTATATGCATCTAATTAGCAAACAGAAATACATGCACTTAAAAATCTCTAAATATATATCTCTAACAGTTATTTTTAAATATTTCCTGTGATTTTGATCTCTGATGTCACTGTGAATATATATTTAGTATTGTCTTGTTCTTTTATTATTATTAAATATATATTAAACCTTTCTTTGTGGCTGATCTGTGTAGAGATATTTAAGTTTTGAGAGTACTTGCATATTTATTTGGAGACACTGTGTGGGCCACTCCAAATAACCTTGATCTTGGTCAAACTACCATTTGTATTAGTATTACTATTACACAGTAAGATTGGACACCCTTTGTTAATGGCCCTAGAGTAGCTGATAAGGAGTGACTGATGGCAGTGGAAACTACCTTATAGTCTGGCAGAAGGGGGCATAGTTAGTAAACCTGTGACAGCCTTTCCCAGGTGTGTGTGCGTGTGTGTGTGTGTGTGTGTGTGTGTGTGTGTGTGTGTGTGTGTGTGTGTGTGTGTGTGTGTGTGTGTGTGTGTGTAAATCAAACCTCAAAGAGTGTGTGTGTGTCAGCTACCTGGGCAGGGACATGAAGCAGTGGTTGGACAGAGAGGGTGCTGGAGGCTTTGGCTTGGTCACTCAGATGAGATCTCAACTCTATAGCTGTGCTAGTAGGGAGTCTTACTGGGGATCTTGAGAAAGGTACAGGAACCAGCCCCAGACTGACTGTGGTCTCTGTTTACTCTTAAGGGAAATTGCACTTAATGCAGAGAGCTGAATCTGGAAAAACTGTGTGTGCACCCATTATTCTCCTAGTGAACTTCCCCCCATAGTTGACAGTGGTGAGGATTGAGGCTCCTTGATTACTGGCCCAGTTGTAGGTCATCACACAAATAATCAATTGTCTTATTATCTTTAGGTTCCATCCAGCCTACAGTCCCTTTTGTGGACGTCTCTCAGGTATAGTCCAGCCCTTGTTTAACAAAAGGGGCACAAGCTTTAACCTTTAAGTTAATACATTTTTTTATTCTGGTAAACATTTTTAAAAGAGTGGTTATCTTGAATGCTAAGCCAAGGTAGCCATTTAGTCAAATACTTTTGTCAGTTTTTCTCAGTTGCACTCCTTCCCTTTCTCTTACATAGCTCCTTCATTATATTTATGATGATCTTAATACCACGGCTGAGCTTGCTTTTCCACATTCCTATAATTCACCTTTGTTGCTACTGATAGCAGTACAAATATCTATCCTGAACACCTAACAAAAATATAATATTGGAAAGTTTTATGGGGTGTGAAAAAAAGTTTGGCTAAGTCTCACAAAGCAGAACAGGTACAAAATATATACTCTCACATGCCTCTGTTATTCTGCTCACATATCCACTAGTCTGTGGAAACTTGTTGGAACATATGCTTACAGTGGACAATAGTATAAAAGTACCTCTACAACCATTTCCATGAAAAAAAAATTTTTTCTTACCTCTGTAGTATACCTTATCCAGTGACAGAGGAAGTCTTACACCATCTCTGTGACCATTATATTAAGTAATCTAATCAGCTAATTAGACATTTAAGTTTCGTCATGCCCCCATCTAGCCTTAAATAAAAGAACTACTACTTTGGGTTGAGACTCCAGTTCTTTTTCTAATATCGTCAGGTTCCTGTTAAACAGTTGCACTCTGTATAAATCAAATCCTATGCAACCCAAATATCTCCTTATTTCTGTCCCAGTCTATCCACGCATTTCCCCATGTAATTTGTTCCCAAATCATTACTAAGTTCATCATTATTGAAGTTCATCTCAGTTCTCCATTAATAATTCCCTTCAAATACCCTATTAGAAATAATGACCTTATCCATTCAGTTATTGATCTCAGTAGATTTTTCAGCAAAGTGATGGCATGCATCAAAAAGGTGGTTTAATTTTTTTTTTCTTTCAAAAAGAATACTCTTTGACATCTTCACTGATCACCCCCCGCCAGGTAAAGACTAGTGACATCTTAACACTGTACCAAATAGTTATTTATTTATTTGTCTTTGTTTACTGGGAAAGTCTGATTGGGTAATACCCATTTTCAGAGGAGACCCCGGAGAAAAGTTCCATTTGTTTACATTGCATTATTTTGTTTATTTATTTATTATATTAGTTTACATTTTTTACCGAGAAAGTCCAACTGAATATGGGTCCTTTTCCAGCAGAGGCCCAGGGAGAAAAGCTCCACAAATAACATTTGCACATATAATAATAGTCATTATTTTGAATTCACACAGTACAATACATTAGTGACAAGTAGCATTATTTAACATATGATATGAAATTGTATAACAACATCAATAGATTAAAGTTTAGTTTCATTTTTGCAGCTGTCAATAAGTACATCTAGGGTAAAGTAGAAGTAGATACAATTAACAGAGATGTGAAGTGAGAAGAAGTATGTGATGAAGGTGTGATAAGTACAGAAATAATAATAAGTAAGGGATGAAGGTGAGATAGAAAAGTATAGAGATAAGGAGATAGACTGAGAGAAGGTGGTGCTCTAGTATTAACCTGGACTGCCACAGCTGCATAGCCATGAATTTATCAAATGTGATTTTAAGGACTTTTTAAATTCATGTATTGAACCTATAGCAGAGATAAGAGGGGGAAGTTTATTCCATTGTTTGGCTATTGTGTTAGAGTAGAGGGATGAACCAGCGGCATTATTTATCTTTACACTCATAGGTGTTTACACTCATAGGTTAGTACTAAGCTAACTGCCCTTGCGAACCATTTTAAGCCTAGCCAATTATCCCTTGTGAGACTCAAACCCTGCACCTTGTGTTTGTAAGGCAAATACCTTAACCATTAGGCCACCCTTCCATCCCTAGTTACTTTGAGGAGGAGTTTGTGAGTGGAGCACAGGTTTGAGGTACATGAGTATGGAATTATCAGATTTTGTAGTGATGGGGTTTTCTCTGGCTAATATAGAATTTTGTGTGACAGGCCAAGTTGATTATATAGAAATAGGTGAGGAAGTTCAAGCCAATTAAGCTGTTTGAGAGCTAGACAGTGGTGTGATCTATAAGAACTGTTAGTAGCAAATTTGTGTGCGTGCGATAGTGGCCCTAGCAGTGTTTGTTAAGAACTGTTTATTTCTATAGTGTACATAGTTAACTTTCTTTACGGTGAAAGAGATATAGATATCGAATTTCATGTTACAGTCAATCACATCTCCAAGACACTTTGTGTGGGTAACCGGAGCTATGGTAGTTTTGTTATTGGATATGATGTTAAATGAGAGGTCAGGATTGGTATGTTGTGTAGGTTGGAAGATGATAAGTTTTGTTTTATTTGGGTTGAGTATTAGTTGGTGGTCAGTGGGCCATGATTCGACAGAGAGAAAGGAAGCCCAAATTTGGTGGTGTAGTTCCTGGAGGGAAGAGGAGACACAGACTAATGCAGTGCATACTGGATGACTCAGGAGTGGAGAGTAGAGGAGTAAAGGTTATTGGTGAATATAGTAAATAGCAGAGATCCAAGAATGGAGCCTTGTGGAACCCATGTTGTTACTGGGAATAGAGGAGATAGCTCGTGATACCATTTAACTGCCTGCTGTCTCCCTGTTAGGTAACTTTGAAACCGTGCAATAGTGCATTGGCTAAGACTAAGATTATACTACGATTATACTTAGTTTCAGTTAAATACAGAGTAGTTACATTTCTGTTTACATTTATACACATACAGTAGTTACATATATACATTCTAAGATTTTACAGAGGTAGTACAGAGGTAGAACATAATAAAGAGAGAGCCCACGTACAACTTAGTGGATTGTGCATGCAGCAATTATGTATAAAAATTGTTTTGTCATTTCAGTGAGAGGTTAAGAGTATTCTGTTTAAGGAGAGTATTTTGAGTGTATTGTATAGTGAGCACAAAGTCTTAACCTGGTAATGAGCATGTGCAGGACCAGGATAGGTTAAAATGTTGTTTAAGCAGTGGTTTAAAACTAATGACTTTGTCGGAGAGTTTTATTTGTATGGGGATACTATTCCAGAATTTTGCAACATACTGGGAGTAGAGTGAGTCTCCTGCAACATTATTTGACTTATTTGTGAGTAGTGAAAATTTATTACTAGAATGGAGGTCCCATGCTGGACAGTACAGCAGTAACAGGTTTTGTAGTGCAGGCCATTTTACTGAATGATGACTGAGTTTGTGTGCTGTAGTTAGTTGTGAATATGTTAGGTAATTGTACAGTTCAAACCAGTTTAATTGCTTTAAACTGTGACAGTGATGGATCCTATGAGGAATATTGGTGGCAAATTTAGCTATTTTATTGTAGCAGGAGGCAAGTTTCTTTCTTTGAGTATTGTTTAATTTTGTTAGGATAGGAGTGGTGTATAAGAGAATTGGCAGTAAGAAGGTGGTGGTTATAGTTTTTCCGGCAGTATCTGAAAGGACTCCATTGATCCTATAAAGGCAGCCTAGTTTCTGTTGTGTAGATTTAATGGTGTGCAGTGTATCTCAGGAAAACAGAACTGAATGAGGTAGCCAAACACGACCATAAGAAGCTGACCATTTATTTGTAGTAAGTTGTTAAAAATGAACAAAAGTACATCCAGTAAGCACTTTCACATTCAGGTGAAATGGTTCATCAGTCTGTTAACTTCTCAGATCATTAATTGTCTTTAAATACCATATTATTTCATTGACAAACCAATCACATTTGTCATGGTTTGATGAGCTGATGGGCTGATGAGTGCTATGCACAGAGAGTGGAGGTTAGGAGTACCTAAAATGCTATAGTAAGTATTTTTATGCTTTACCATTGCTTTTGTATTTTTTTTTTTTGTTTCACCCTGCTGTGGAAATGAGACTGTTGTTTCTACTGGCAAATTACTTTAAAGCTCATTGTGGAAATAAGGACTGCTACTGTGGGATCTTCCATGCCAGATGGAACAGATGGTGGTGGTAGCACTGCATGTGATACACCTACATATTTTGTAAAGGTCTCCACAGGGCCCTGTACTAGGATGGAGGACACACTGTACCATGTCACAGTGACTGCACATTGCCTGCTGTGTCCACACACATACCTCATCCCCAAAACATGCAAGCAACTCTAAACACATGACACAAAGCCTATAGACTGTATACTATTGGCACTGGTAGAATGATTACTATAGACAAAGGGGTAGAGTAGGTGGGCAATACTGTGTGTATGTAGATTCACTTTACATAGGTTAATGTAACTGCAGGGGGCAAAAACTTACCTGATGCCTGTCACACAGCTCATGGAAAATACATAAAGGATTGTATCATTGTTCTAGTATCTCACCTTACAGTTATTACAGTTTTCTGATGTGCCCTTTCTGTTTCAGCAAAAGCAGAATATTTTGCAAACTGTGCCAATTTCTATACAAAGCAGGAGAACTAGCCAGCCATGGTTAGTTCCCCTCAGAAGTGCTGACATGTCTGTTGGATTATTCAGTCCAGTGCCATGTTATCTCTTCACTGTAAGTCTGAATGACAGAGTTGCTTCTCAGGCACCTCTACCATGTCCCACCATTAGGGTAATGAGGTTAGGAATGCCACACTGGATATGATTTCTGACTCCACACTGGCAGACAGATAGCCTTTCTGCATTACTTTGTATGGTGCAGTTACAGTTAGAGGCTGTGGTACAGTGAACAATGGGAAATATATTACACACACAGAGAGCCTCCTGGAGTGAATTAGCAGATTCACTCAAACATAGCACTGGACACTCTTATACATCGCTTGGGAATGGATCCATATAGTGTCCTTCTGGACCAGGACAGGGGAAATATGGCAGGTTATCTTACCCACCTTACCCCCATCCATATGCACCACCTTCCTCTAGTTTCCCACCTCATAACCCATACATTTCCCACTTTTCCTATCACCATTTATTTACCCTCTTTTTGTCTCTGTCCCTCCAATGTCTCCTCCTCTCTTGTGTGCACTTCTACACCTGTTTTTTTTTACACTAGTCTATGTTTGTCTGTCTGTCTGCATCTGGACAATGTCTTATCCTCCTTTCCCCCTGTCCCTTCTTCCCTTGTCTCCAAAGACACAAATAAATGAGCTCTGCTCCTGCAAAAAAAGTTTTCCTCTTCCCCATTGGCATCACTGACATCACAGACAATAACATTCACAACAATGGAAATCACTCCCCATTCTTCAGATCCATTTTAAAACAAAGATGGATGAGGTAAATCAATCATAACCCAATCCAAATCCAACATAATAACTTCCTCTCCCAGCTTACTATCATAACTTTACTTGTACATTTGTTGTAAATCCAGTACCAAATCCCTATCTCACCTCCCTAGCTACCTCCTCATCTGTTCACCCAACCTCTAAAAATGTCTATAATATTTTATGTCATTATAAATCCACAAATGTTTAACATGGATTATGCTTTAGTAAAATCTGTGTAATCCTTTGAGCTAACCATCATTCTAATTTTACATTATGATAATGACATTGTGGTCCTTATATGATCTCAGTCTGAAATCTCTCCTACTAAAGGTGTCATCCATTGTTCTGATACATTAATGTCTCTCATCCTGTCTTCTCTGCTCCTTGTTACCACCATTCAGATTTCAGAACATACATTTTAATTCCCCCTGGCTGAGGGTTCCATAGAAGAATTTTAGTAACCGTCCAAACCAGAATGCCCATTCAGCCCCCCTATAAATACAAATCCCAAAAAAGAGCATTAAATATTAATCACAAAATAATAGGTTCCATCCTCACAGGACAAATATACCTAACCAAATAATTATCAACACTCAACTTAACTCTGTTGTGTTATAAAAAATGTTCTTATATATATATATATATATGCTATCAAACTGAGGCATTGAACAGATAATCTTTTTGTTGCCTTTGCAGGATGAACTGTAAATTTAAATTATGTTGTGCTGCAAATTATCAGTTTAGTGGCATTTGCTTATTGGGAAAGTCCATCTAGGCTAAAAAGACCATTTTTCTTGGATGCCTGGGGAGAAAAGCTCCAAAGCAGTAAACAACACAATACAATGCATCAGTAAAACACACTGTAAACATAGTATACAAGCTATGATTAATTAAAATATTAAAATTTAGATGAAAGAGAAGGCACATGTTAATATAGATATTATAAATGGTCCTAGTGTACTCATAATATGAATTTAAACTTATAAACTACTTGAACCTTTTTGCTACATCTAGGAAAGACATAACTGTTAAATATATAAGCAGTCTGCATTTCATATAATGTCCTTACACAACACGTGGGAGGCCACTTATTTCAAACTTTCAGATATGTCTTCTCACCATCAGAGCCCTTTGTGCCAACTAATCCTAATTCCAGTTACATTGCTGACCACTATAACTGAGTTATCTTGCAATTCAGATTTACTTAAATGGATTATCATCAGCCTTCAGATAACAAAAAACAGTAGTTAAATTAACAGTATACCAGTACAGAAGTTTTCCTATAAGAAGTGTGCTTGTTAGACAGATTCTTGCTGATGGTGATCAGCTTCTATTAATTCTGTAAGGTCCACCAATTTTTCTTAAATTTATTCATGCCTTTTATAACTGCTTCAGTATCAGCTTTCATTGAGCATTAGATTGGATTGGTGTAATCAGGCAAGCAAGGCATCTAGGAACTGTTGCATCTGTGAGATAAGTATGGATAGGTCCTTAGTGGTACATAGGCCTGTGGAGTTGCCAACATATTGTAGAAGTGTAAGGCCTTGGATGCTTGCACACATGCCATTTGTACAGACTGCAGATGCTGAGGGTATTGCTACTCAATGCTAGAAGTCTAAACCTCAAAATGCACTCACTTGAGGCACTCCTTAAAATGGAGAACATCGACATCTGTGCAGTGACAGAGACCTGGTTCAAGGCTCCAGAGAGTACCCCTGCATTACCAGGCTATAATTCATACCACACCTTTCGGCAACCTAACCTGGACTGAAACACTAAAGGTGGAGGCGTGTCCATATTAGTTAAGGATATCCACACCTCCAGGCTAGTTGCTCAGGATAATGCATCCAAGATTATCCAATTGCAACTAACTCTGGGCAAGACCGCAATCCAAATTGTAGCTTGCTACAGATCCCCCACCATGCCCCAGGATTCCCACTCCTCATTTCTTGATACACTGGAAAATATTAGGGTACAACCTAACACCCTAATAATGGGCGATTTCAACAACCCTACCATTAACTGGGAAAACTACTCATGTACCAACTCTTGTGCTCAACGTTTTCTGGAATTCATACATTCCAATGCCTTGGATCAACTTATACACACCCCCACCAGGGGCAGCAATATCCTAGACCTGGTTATTACCAACAATGGCAACCAGTGCTCCACACCACAGGTCAATTCCTTGTTGGTCAGATCCGACCACAAGTTAATCACCCTAGACATCCACATCCCTCCAAAACCCCCATTAGGGAAACCACAGTAAAAAATTTCTCCAAAGCCAACTTCACACTTCTTAAGACAGAAGTGGCAAACTTCACGACACCTATGCTGACGGACAATAGAGGTATGACTGCTGAATCCTACACAGATGCACTTTTTAAGCCCTTACACGAGTGCATGGACTGTGCAATCCCTAACAGAACCAAGATGCTATCCTCCAAAAAAAGGAAGCCAATCTGGTGGTCCCCCTGCCATTAACAAACTCTACAACAGAAGAAAGAAACTGTTGCAGAAAAAGAGTAAAATCCCATGATTGGTGAAACTCCCTGGTAAGCCTCAGTAAGAAGCTGAGATCCCGAATAAAATCCTCCAAAGCTAGTTATGAAAATAAAATCACCACTAACTCTAAAAACAACCACAAAGCATTCTATAGCTATGTCAAGAATCTCAATGGCAACACTCAGATCTGATCTGAGTTACAGCACAATGGCACTAAATATACAGAACCAACTGATATTGCCAACATCCTGGCAGATAGGTTCATTGCTAACTTTACCCCCAGTCATCCCCTAAAAGGCCCATCTCTATACCAGAAGAATGCAAAGTTCCTGTAATCACGGCTGCACAGGTAAAAAACACACTATCCAAAGCCAAGAACACAGCATCCATGGGACCTGACAACATCCCAGGCTGTGTTCTACATGAACTACAGAACGAACTGGCACCCCACCTAAGTCCCATGTTCAATCATAGACTCACCTCAGGCTATGTGCCCACTGAATGGTGCACAGCAACAGTTATCCCACTTCACAAAGGGGGAGCCACCACAGACCCTGGAAACAACTGCCCCATTAGCCTAACTAGTTTGGTCTGCAAGGCTATGGAACGTATCATCATGGAACTTATAAACAATGACATTGGTAATCTCCAAACTCAGGACCCCACCCAGTTCGGGTTTGTAAAAGGCAGATCATGTCTCCTAAACCTGATAGACTTCTTTGAAGCAGTCACCAAAGCCGTAGATGAGGGTAAGGTGGTTCACACAGCCTATTTAGATCTCGCCAAGGTTTTTGACACCATCCCCCACTCTGGAATTATAGATAAACTCACTAAACTAGGTATAAATCCCTATGTCACAAGATGGGTTGCCAACTGGCTCACTGACAGAGCCCACACTGTGAAAGTAGCAGACTCCAAATCCAACTTCAGACCAGTGACAAGTGGAGTACCACAGGGTTCAGTCCTGGGTCCTCTCCTGTTTGATATCTACTTCTCTGAAGTACAGACTAACACAGAAGGTCTTTGGCTAATGAAGTTTGCAGATGACTGCAAACTAGGAGCCATAATCAAAACTCCAAAAGATGTGGACATCCTACAAAAGGGCCTCGCTGAGACAGATGCCTGGTGTCAAAGCCATGGCCTCAACCTCAATACCAAAAAGTGCATTGTCATCCCTTTTGGTAAAAACTCTGTACCCATGAACTACCACATAGGCAGTAGTCTACTTAACACCGAAAGTGTGATAAGAGACCTTGGGACACAGGTGGACAGTAGTCTCTCCTTTGATAGTCACATCGCCACAGTAGTTAGGAAATCCTTCTATGTGGCACACCTCATCACAAAAGGTTTTTCATTCAGGAAAAAAGAGGTCATTGCTCCCCTCTACTCGTCACACATTAGACCCATTATAGAGTACAATGCCCCTTTTGGTATGTACCTCACAAGACATCTACAACAACTGGAAAGGCCACAGAAATACCGCACAAAGAGGATTACCGGCCTCAAACAGATGCCCTTCGCAGACCGTCTCAAAAAACTGCAGCTTTACTTCATCACATATCGCCTACTCAGAGGCGATCTCTGCCTAACACACAAAGCTATGTCAAACCCAGAGCTTTTAGACATGCTTCACTTAAACAAATTCCAATCCCTATGAGCTACATGCTCTAGGGACTTAAACCTTGTCACCACAATAAACAGAACATGCTGGAGGAATAGATTCCTGTCCCAGAGACTTCCCATACTCTGGAGCAAACTACCTATCTATATCAAACAAAGCTCCTCATTAGCACTCTTCAAGAAAAATCTTGATGATTGGATGGGAGATAGGAAATTCACCCCGGGGATCACTTCTGTGGCTCTGCTCGACAGTGGCACAGGAAAATAATTTTCTTGGGTGGCGAAAGCCAGGGTACCTTTTGGCTAGGCTTGTATAGGCCCTAGGGCCAATAGCCTAGTACCGACCTATGAACCTATGAATGGCTAGGGACAGTACCTTCCTCTCTAGTTGTTGACAAGAAGTGCCTTGTTTTCACCTCTCTGAATGTCAGATTTTAGTTCATGTCCTTCTTCACCTTTACCCCTCCCTTCCTGTTTTCAGTTTCCAGTGGCACAGAGCTCTTTCATTATGTCTGCTGTGATCCCTGAGTTTTTCCTTTCCACATGCCAGTTTTGAATCAGTGACCGGCTGCATCTCTGCTGCCTTGTACCGTCTCTCACACCTGTGCACCTCATTGTTTTCCTTCTCCGATCTTTATGTTTCCTTTGTACACAACTTCTTAGTGACTGGGTCTTGAAAGACGTCTAAATTCAATTTCTGTGTAAAACAGATGACTTACTGCATTGTTTTGGTGCCCAGAAAAGTTGTGACTATTTAACAGAATCATTTCCAGAGGTGTCGCTAAAAACTGCAGCACATAAGGCAGCTATTACAAACGACATGCCTGATTTAGAGTGCACATTAGAAGAGATACAGTATCTAGAAGCACATAGCCTAGCAGTCAATCATCCCAGAGGCACGTAGTGCTTTCTGTGGGCTCTACAGTATGGTTCTTTTAAGTTCTACCCTGAACCTGCTTTCTTCCAGCTGCACATTCATTTCAGGACTCACTCCTGCTGAATGACTTGAAAGTAGATAATTGATAGTGATGTCATCTAGGTCAGTAATTACAGGTGAACTTTAAAATTATGTTCCAAGACAGCTTTAAATTTACCCAGTTGTACAGCAGCCATTCACAAGCAGGGCAGTTTAACTGTAAGCATTTCACCTCAGTGGCTTTCAATAAAATTCACAACATTTTGTTAATATACACACTGGAGTGTGTAAGCAGTGCTTGATTATCAGATGCAGGGTCGTTAATATCTGTATATATTGATATTTATGTTAAACACAGACCAGGGTCCAATCCAGCATACTGTAATATGGAAGCTTAAATTGTTCCAGTAGCAAGACTGAAGTGTATTATTTCTATCTACCTAGCTACCTATCTAGCTAGTTAGATAACTCTGTTATTAGTGTTAGAAACTTTTTAATCCTATGTGGAGCCATCAGATTTTAAATCTAGTAGATCAACAAGTCGTGAAGATGCCTGTGTTTATTCTCTTTTCACTTTCTCACAGTAGTCATGTCTCAACGTGTCACTGATATGGCATGTGCCCCACCTACTTCCACACTTCTTTGCTCGGCCTTCAGACTGATTTGGTTGACTCCTGTGGGAATAGAGGGAGATGCATGACATTTCACTTCAGTCTACACCCCCAAGTGCCAATTAAAATTTCTGTCATGCTTCCAGCCATGACTTCATGACTTCAGTTATTTTTTAATTGCTACCAGCTCTACCATCAGGCACTGCTAGGACAATCTGTTCTGGTTTGCACAGTACACTGATGAGTCACTGCGGGTAGAATACATTCAAAACTATACAAAGAGGAACTGCAGACTTCTACTAGCATCTTTACCACCATCTCTTTGTGTCCTATGCTGTATACATCTCTATTCATGATCATACAGGACAGAAGCAAAGTTATAATATGCAGTGTAGGTGGCTGTAACTTGACATAATTTGGATTGCAAATCATTGAAACACAGAAAGTTCAGATATGTAGAATATGCTGCTAATAAACTACAGAGGTATCTGATGATTCAGTAAAAATGCAACATGGTCTGAAGCAAAGAACAAAAATTCAGCAAACAGACATAAACACAACTGATTTGAGAAAGTGTTCTTAGTCAGGACAGGATGATGTACTAGTTCTACTGACATAACCACAACATTCAGTCATGGGGGGGGGGGGGGTCACTACAAATTACCAGCAGTGACTTCATAGCCAGTTACTGTGTAACATTATATAACTCTGAGGATATAATTTTCTAGACTTCATCTTGGAGAAGGGAAAGAGAGCACAATTTTAACTCTCTGCACCAAAAAACACATTAAACCCAACCCTCTCAAGCTGCATTCTGGCACATTCTTACAAGATACATTAAAAAGGGAGAGCAAGATGTAAGAGAAGTGGTGGTAGAGGACACTCAGGGGCATATAACAAGGCTGAGGTGTTTACATCATGAATACATATATTACAAAGTCACATCAAGTAATCTAAGTAACAAATTGAACTGGGACTCAATACTGAAGTCTTCAACATTTTCCCTAATTTTTTTTAAACAGCAGTTTAATCTGTATGCACATACTGTTCGGATGTGAGTCAGACAGTACAAAAAGTTCCAAGACACAAAGCTGTTCTACAGGTTAACATCTGAACCTTCCGGTGTAGCATAAACCATAACATCCAGAACAAACCTGCAAACTTGCACACACACACACACACACACACACGCATGTGCCAAAGTAATTATTTTTCTGTATATGACTAACCTATTTCTTGTATTTAATGTGCTTTTGTTTATTTGTGGTTTGGGTTATCAAGCTACACAGATACTTTTAAATCATATAAATCTTCTTCTTTTTTCGGCTGCTCCCGTTAAGGGTCGCCACAGCGGATCAACTGTTTTATATATATATATATATATATATATATATATATATATATATATATATATATATATACACACACACACACACACACACACACACATATATATATATATATATATATATATATATATATATATATATATACACACACACACGTATGTATAGAGAAAGGTATGGTTGCAGTTAACTTTATTGAATCCTCTTTCACTGACAAAGTTAACTTATGTGTTTTTTAACATATACACTTCAATGTGTAAGCAGTTGTGTTCCACTGCAGAAAATGTTGATGCTGGGAACATTGACTTTTCTTTTGTCCTGTGAACTGTGTTTGCACAAAAGTATGTTTTTTTGTTTATACAGAAGCTTTCAGATGCACCAAAATATTTTGTATTAAGGCTGTGTGTGTGTGTGTGTGTGTGTGTGTGTGTGTGTGTGTGTGTGTGTGAGTGTTTGTAAGTTAATAGAGTGACGTCCAGGTAAGGGGATAGATGTAGTGTTGTCTACAAGTGTTTACGTGGAGTGAATGTCTGAGTGTCTTGTGTAGGGGTACTGTTAGAGAAAGTTGTTTTGTAAAATAATGACAAGAGTCAGGGTTAGGGGTTGACCTGTGAGAATAGAGGGAGGCAGGGTTAGGGTTAGCATACATGAGTTAGATAGTGCAGGGAAGGCAAAGCATGTAAACATCAATGTAGTGTGACTCAGTGTTTCTACAGGTTGATGTTAATTCATGTAATCACACATATATATATATATATGTGTGTATAAAAAACTAAAATTAACCGCACTCAAAAAAAATTGAACTAAGAGAAGAAACTTTAACTAAGAAATGAACTTCGTGACAATAACAGCATTCAAAAAATAGTAAATCACACCAAATCTTGTAGTACTTTAGCGCTTTCATCTTATTTATTATCAAGACTTCTTCAGAAAGACATGTTTCATAACTATGAGCAACCATTTTCACTTCCTTTAAATTCATTAGTTCTAGCAGGCCATTTAAATTAACAACAGTTCCTTTCCAATAGTAAAGTGTGAACAGGCAGGGTGCTGTGTGCATTTTCATTAACATTACAATCGCAGTTACATAAGGTAAATTGATCAGACAGTAATAGCCTTGTGGTGCTGTATGCATACTAATAGGGATCGTGTGCAAAAAGGGATTGTGTGCAAAAAGGGATTGTGTGCAAAAGCAAAAAAAAAAAAAAAAAAAAAAACTTTATTAAAAATATGGGGGAACCGGGAAGGATGAGAGTCATGCTGTGATAACTCTAATATAAACACGTAACTTATGAGTCCTTGCCTCCAAAGGTAAGTAAAGAAGGGCATGGAGGAAGGTGGAGGAGTCAGGTAGAGAGTCCTACTATGCTTGGGTATCAGTGTGTGTGTAGAGAAATGTATGGGTATGCCACCTGATGGGGGAGTGGGAGGAATGTGGTGTGGACTTGAGGGGGGGCTGTTAGGGGGTCGCCCATGACAAGGAGTGTGGAGCATATGAATAATAGAGTGTCCCAGAAGACTGTCAGTGTGGATGGTACTGCCCATGGGCTGGTTCGGATGGTATCACTCCTTGAATGGCTACGTGAAAAGTGAGACCGGGAAGTTGTTGGTGGGGTCAGCGGGGGCTAGCCTGGTGACTGGGAGCATGTGTGTAGGGGGTAGGGGGGAGGCAAAAGTCAGAGAGAGAGAGAGGAAACACATTATATTCACTTGCACAGTTGTAAATCCATAAACACATTAAATCCACTTGCACAATTCTTCAAACCCTCTTGCACAATTCTTCAAACCTTATCACATTTCAATCTCTATACCATTTAAGTGCACATTTAATGTTCAGTGTCTCGTTGAGACCTGGATAGACATCAGCTCTCAGTTCTATCTGCCATTTTAATTCCCGGACATGCAGGAATGTGTCCATGTCCCCTACAAATTCTGTTATTTTTTCCAGCGCTGTGAATTTGAATCCTGTGAAATTTGGGCAAATAGCACTGTGTTTAGCCAAGGCATTCAAACTGCCCTGTTTGTGTATTGCTGCAGTGTGTTCTTTAATACGGCTACTCAGCTTTCTGTTCATTTTGCCAATATAGAAATTCCCACAGTGTTCGCAGAAAGCACAGTAAACTACATTTTTTGTGTTGCAGTCATAGTGGTCATGTAGACTGACAGTTCTGTTGCAGTGCGGGAAGGTGACGTTGTTGTCTTTTCATATGTGTACACAGGCGACACACTTGCCGCAGTCAGACATTCCAGGTTCTGTCAATACTTCGCTCTGTGGGGGATGGGCTTTTATTCCTCTCGAATGCAAAAGAAGAATTTTATGAACTATATATATATATATATATATATATATATATATATATATATATATATATATATATATATATATAGAGAGAGAGAGAGAGAGAGAGATGATAAGGATGCATTATCCAGATAGCCATGAGGGTATTTTGTGCATGTACCTGTTCCCCATCATCTGCAACACTCACTGTGGTGAAGAAGTACCCTCAGTCCCTTGCCCATGTTAGTGTGGCTTACTCCACAAGGCACGACCCTACAGCATTCAAATTGTCTATCTTTAGCCATATAACTATATGGCCAACCTCTCCTCTAATTAGCACCCAGGGAGAGGCTATCCAGCTGTCTTTCTATATCTCTAACTTCACCCCTTGATGGCTGACGTGGGGGCCCATGTCATCATGTGATCTCCTACACTTTCCCCTTATTTCTGTTTGCTAACACACCTGCAATTTTGCAACAGTGAGACTTTAACAGCAGTTTGTCGGTAAATGCACTGAGATTGTGGTAAGTAGCTGTATAAGTTGCAAGGATTTGGGGGAGAAGGGTGTTGCCTCCCCTCAAACACACACACAAATCTGAGAAGAAACTCCACAATTTTATGTTTTTTTCTTGGAGTTTTAGCTGAATTGCGGAAGTCACAAAACTCATTTTTGATTCTCATTTCAAATAGTGAGCTGCAATAATTTAATACTCATGATAACTGTATAATAATAAGATCAAACATATACATGATGATTGATGCTGTTTAGTGCATCGTAGTCATACAACTTTAAGAGCATTTTCTGACACAGATGTATCCACCATCTTTGATGGCACTCCCAATGCTACCCATAAAACACAGGAATACTGCAAGGATCCAAACTTGGTACTTTGTTATGTTGTATCCTTACTAACAATATGCACTCCCATACTAATGGCATTGATGGTGGGATTACTTCAAGGATCAGTTCTGAGCCTTTTCTTATTTGCAATGGTGATGGACAGGTTGCCAGACAAGGTCAGACAGTATTCCCCATGGACTATGATATTTGTGGATGATATTGTGATTTGTAGTGAATCTGCAGTGGTGCAGTGGTAGCGTTGTTGCCTCACAGCAAGAGGTTCTCCCATTCGATTCTCGGCTGGAGTGTGGGTAGTGCCTTCTGTGTGGAGTCTGCATGTCCTCCCCGCGGTTGGGTGGGCGTTCGAAATACATCCGTAAATGGGCGTGCCTTCATTGAAGGTTGGACATCGAGCTGGCACCTCGGCATTTGTGAAAATCTACTGCCAATCATTAGCAGACCGGAGTTCCGTTGTGGTGACCCCTAACTGGGAAAAGCCGAAAGACAACAACAACAACATTGTGATTTGTAGTGAGAGTAGGGAACAGGATGAGGAGACCCTAGAGAGTTGGAGATGGCTATAGAGAGGAGAGAAATCATAGTTAGCAAGACTAAGACAGAATATATGTGTGTGAATGAGAGGGAGGACAGAGGAATGGTAAGGATGCCAGGATTAGAGTTTTCAAAGGTGGGTGAGTTTAAATACTTGGGATCAACAGTTCAGAGTAATGGTGAGTGTGGAAGAGAGGTGAAGAAAAGATTGCAGGCAGGATGGAGTGGGTGGAGAAGAGTGTCAGGAGGGATTTGTGACAGACTGGTACCAGTAAGAGTGTAAGGGAAGCTCTACAAGATGGTAGTGAGACCAGCAATGTTATATGGGTTGGAGACGGTGGCACAGATTAAAAGACAGGAGTCAGAGATGGAGGTGGCAAAGTTAAAGATGCTAATATTTGCATTGGGTATGACGAGGAAGGACAGGATTAGAAATGAGTATATTAGAGTGTCATCCCAGGTTGGAAGGTTTGGAGACAAAGCCAGAGAGGCGAGATTGCGATGGTTTGGACATGTGTTGAGGAGGGATACTGGGTATATTGGAAGAAGGTTGCTGAGGATGGAACTGCCAGATAAGAGTAAAAAAGGAAGGCCTAAGATAAGGTTTATGGATGTGGTGAGAGAGAACATGCAGGTGGTTGGTGTGACAGAGCAAGATACAGAGGACAGGAAGAAATGGAAACAGATGATCTGCTGTTGCAACCCCTAACAGGAGCAGCCAAAACAAAAAGAAGAAGATACTAATAGCCTCCATGTAATAAAATATGTTAATGACTTAGAAATCATTCGTGCAGCTCAAGATAGACAGAATCTCATATCTGACCTTCAGAGTGCCTTTAGTGCCCTTTCAGACTGATTACATCAAAATAACTTGATCCTGAATGAGACAAAAGCTGAACATATAACATCTGATAATTATACTCAAATTAGTGCAAAGTAAAATGCTGCCTCAATTTTCCTCAGAATTACAGGACATATTGAATCTGGAAAAATCTAGTAATAATTAATAATTACAATGGACCATAAGCTCACCTTCCAAGGTCACAGTGATAACACAATTAAGGATATCAACAAAAGGTTTGTAAAAAACTCCTGACAGGATCCAAAAATGCAATGAACCAGAATCAATACAAAGAATTATAGAACATTGTTAGCAAAACTCCTCTATGGTTCAATTGCCATGGGGATTAGAAAGAAGGTGTCAGTCAATATAAAGTCCACAATATATAACAAAACAGCTATATTTGCAGTAAGTCAGCCTACTTGTCTACATCACTGCAATACCCTGAAACAACTTCACTGTTTGTCACTGAAAAACAAACTCAAATATATTCCTCTCTCTTACATTAATAAACTATCATACAGTCTAACCTGCCCAGCCCTTAGAAATATGCTCATCTGGAATATCATATTTCGTGTATCTTCAGTCAACCAGTCAAAACTTACTAAGTCAATAATATCAATTTCTCAAGAGCAAGCAGAACAAGAAATAGCGGTTATTAGAATTGAACATGCTTTCATCACAAGTAAGAACAAACTGTCAGCTTCATTACCTATAAATCACTAGGTACCCTTGCCTAAATACAACAAACATATATGCCACGTGCAGCATTGAGCATATTTTATCACATGCAGCACGACTCATTTCAATACTTTATCAATACTTATATCTAATGATATGTCTTGTGATATCTTACATTCACCCACACTGTTATCATCCTTCTCCACTGCTGTCCGCACACTTCAGTTTTTACACCTCTCATCCACCTTTCCTTTAACAGAACATTTTATATCATTATACTATTGCCCAACAGCCTTTAATCATCCAATTATTTTATTATGGACTGCTAGCTTTACCCATTTTTACATCCTAATTCCTGCCAAGTTCGCGGACATGCTAACCTTTTTCCTGTACCTATACCTTCAGCTTCTTAGCCTCCATTTCTCCTAAATAGCGCTGCATCTCCCTTACTCCCAAATGATTCTTAATCCTTTTACAATTATTTCTGATAATATACACTTAGTTAATTTATGATATCTTAAGTACAAATGTTTACCATGTTTGATATATTCTGCATTTGTCATTCTGCTGTACTCCATGCTGAATGCTGTAATACATTTCTCTTTTTGTTACTTGTTATGTGCTGCAGTCTGATACTTAAAT
>NC_056743.1:744740812-744748312 GCF_019279795.1 Protopterus annectens
ACAACTATATACAGCTATATACAGTTATTTGTTACTGCATGCATTGCATTATTAGCTGTTGTAAATACTGAGGAAGTGTTCTGCATTGTTTTGGTAGCCTCCTTTTCTCTTGCTCTCATTCGGGTCTCATGTAAGTACAAGTGTCCAATATGCTTACTTAATATGCATATGCAGTCATTAGAGGCAAAATAAATATATACTTTTTGTCCACGTTGCTGGTATTCATATGACCAATACTGTCCATTTTAAAATGGCCCATCAACAGCAGAAGCTCAGATCATTGGGTTTCAAGCATCATAACTAATGTTGGAAGTGAACCAATTAACAGGTATCCCCTCATTTGTTAAATTTTAACAGGTTGCTGTGCATGACATTCTACGGGTCTGTAGAATTTTCAGTCAGTTTCATTGAACTTAACACAGAGGTATCTGTATATGACACAGCATAATATTACCTGGCCTGCTGGTATACTGATACTGCTTTCCCTATCACCACTAAATGCATAGAGCCACTGTGGTGTGTGTGCATGTGTGTGTGTGTGTGTGTGTGTGTGTGTGTATCTATATCCATATCTATCTATTAATATATATATATATATATATATATATATATATATATATATATATATATATCTCTCTCTCTCTCTCTGTATATATATATATATATATATATATATATATATATATATATATATATATATATATATATTTATGTGCGTGTGTGTGTATATGAGAGAGTGTGTAATTTGTGATTGTTGTGCATCACAGCTAGTTTTCACAAGACATGAACATCTAATGATTTTAACACAGTTAAAACAGTGTAATTTTCTATACACGCAAGCAGGCAACTGGGTTTTCTCACTTTTACAGTATCTAGTCATCATGACACAGCAATTTCCAAGTCATAATCAGCTCATTGATTCACTTGGCATGACGATGCAAAAACAACATTCACTATACGTTGCAATACCACTTGCAGAGTTTAAGGAAGATATTACCAGTTCAGGGAAAACACCTGACAAATCTGGATACAGCTGGTTTGTTATTACAGCACTGCAAGTTCAGTGGAAAAAATCAGAAATAGTATGCTTGAAAAGTTCCTGCAGCTGACTACATTAGCTGCAATATTTTTGTTGATATTAGCTTCTTATTATCATTCATAAGTCTTGTTGATCATTATGTGCAATATTCTTATTGTGCCACTGTAGCTAGATAGCACAGGCATATAAGTAGTGAGCAAGTGCAAGAACTTTGCCATTTTGTACAGTCAGCCAGAGTGAATGCAGTCATGAATGGAGATGCACATTCGTGTGTGTTTGAAGTAATGAGTCAGTCAGTTAGCTTAAATACATACTCCAGTTACAGTTCCTGATGTGTTTATGTAGAATAAATGTCTTGAACCTATACACTGCTTTATCGTCTCTTTTGAATGCATGAGACAAACGACATGGTGTCAGAATGGGATCTGAAGCTGAAGCAACTCGCAAACAGGTCACCAGTCATTCGAAGGTACTTAAACTTATTTAAATGATTTTTCAGTCGCTGAATAAGTGGCGAAGCATTCAAAATGTTTGAAATAATTACTGAGATAAACAAAATGTCCAAGATTGCGACATACTAATAAAAGTATTCAAAATAAATACAAAAGTGTTTGAAATAATTTCTGAAGTGTTAAGATGTATGAAAAGGCTAAAATGACCACATTTTTTTGCACTGTACTACTTTTTCTCATTAACTAAAACTTTTCAAAGTATCTGAAGTGTCCAGAGTCTTTGCAGTTTTTGCAGCGTTAAAGTGAAGCCTTTTCAGAGCGATTGTTGTGCATTTGAGCATAATTACAAGTACCTGGTGTATGCTTACATTTAAATGTATTTAGTTGTTATGGTAGACAGATTTTGTAGACCTGTAGCGCTGGTGTTTATCAGTAATATTGCTGAGAATTGGTGAGCTTTTGAGCAAGAATATATTTCATACAGGCTGCTTTTTTTGATAAAGACGCACGTACAAAAGCCTTCATACTTCATAATTTTGCAGGCTTGGAAGCCATTGAGAGGGAATGCTCATTTGTGTGTGCACATGCTATGTATGCAAGGGAGGAGAAAAACTGCCATATTGTGATACAGGCTGAAATGCGGAAAGACCCTGAGTGCTTAAAATGTAAATTTATGGAAATATGTAACCCTCAAATGAATATTGCAATCCAAAAGCACATGTTTTACACAAGAACTCGAAAGAACGGTGAAACTATAGCAGCATATATTACTAATTTAAGAGATTAAGTTAAAATGTGCAGATTTGGTGATTTGTGAGATGAGTTGATAAAGGACAGACTTTTGTGTGATGTTAATAATGATGAAGTGAGAAAGATTTTGCTTTGAGATAGTGATTTAACATTGAGTAAAGTCATAGAGATTTGTCAAATATATGAGCTTACAGAAAAACACACAACTATGCTTATGAATTAGAAAAATGTTCTTGCAACTACCAGTGCGAATATTGATAGTATGTGACATAAGGTTGGGTGCAAATAGAGCTATAAACCGAAGAGTGTAGCAATTTCTAACCCTAACTATAAACCGAACACAGCCGTAGTAGCAGCAAC
Organism: Protopterus annectens; assembly: GCF_019279795.1. Lineage (NCBI taxonomy): Eukaryota > Metazoa > Chordata > Ceratodontiformes > Protopteridae > Protopterus > Protopterus annectens. Next base: position 744,743,414 of record NC_056743.1, read on the forward strand.
AACAAACAACCTTATTGTTAACTGTCAGAATTGAGAGGCAACCATGAACCTAAGTGAGAAAAGTGTCACAAATGTAAAAAGTGGAATCATTTTAAAAGGCTCTGCAGATCCAAAGTGTGGCAGACGTATTTTAAAAGAGACCGTCCAAAGAAGCAAGTAGATCAGATAGAAAACCATGAGCAAACTTTTTATGTCGATGGTGTCTCTGTGATTGATGAAACTGTTAACACAGCAGATTATCAGTTGGCAGCAAAGAATGGAATATTCTGTACTATTCAAATTAGTGGAAAACCCGTAGAGTGTAAAGTAGACACCAGGTCCAAGTGCAATGTTATATCAGCAGAAATGTTTGCCAAAGTGAAAGATGGTGACAAATTTGATTCAGCAAAGTGTGTGAAACTTGTAGCTTATGGTGGTGACGAGATTCAAACTGATGGCACAGTAGGTCTCATGTGCTATTCTGCTGAGAACGGCTATGACTTGCAGTTCTACGTAGTCAAAAGACAAGTTCAGTCACTGTTAGGCCTCAAAGACAGTTTGAGAATGGGAATCATTTCATTTAATAAGGAGGTCGACCATATAAGTCTGAACAACCACAATAGTTTTACACAGATTATTTTTTGTGAATATGCAGATACTTTCAAACACGAGCTTGGCAAACTTCCAGTCACATATTCAGTGAAGTTAAATCACGAAGTAAGCCCAACTGTCAGACCAGCAAGGAAAGTTCCAGTAGCAATGCAGAGTAAAGTGAAAACAGCACCAGACAAAATGGTGAATTTAGGTGTGATAACTCCAGTAAAAGAACCAAATGAATGGGTATCCTCCATGATCGTAGCTCATAAGAAAAGCTCAGATGATATTCAAATATGTATTGATCCCAGATATTTAAACAAAGCACTTAAACATCCTCGTCATCCGATGTGCACAGTAGAAGAAGTAGCCGCTCACATGCCAAATGCCACTGTTTTTTCTGGCTTTGATGCAAAAACTTCCCTTTGGGAATTTTTGCTGAACCGCAAATCTTTGTTGTTAACCAATTTCAGTACACTATTTTGTAGATACAGACTTTTCAGAATTCCGTTTGGGATAAATTCTGCCAGTGAAATATTTCAACGTGCAATGGAACAAATTTTTTCAGGTTATCCATGTGCTATTATAGTAGATGACATTATTGTAGGGAGCAATCGTGAAGACGAACATGGTAGAAACCTCAAGAAAGTTCTACACCGTGCACATGAAGTCAAGTCTTAAACTGAATCCTCAGAAATGTAAATTCAAGCTGAGAAGTTACTTATATGGGACATTTGTTTACCAATTCTGGCTTACAACCAGATCTGTCTAAGCAAGCAGCAATCCTCAAGATGCCAGTTCCAGACAATGTCACATCTTTGCAATGTTTTCTTGGTATGGTAAACTGTTTAGGAAAGTTTATCCCAGACCCGAGTGTGCTTTCAGCACCGTTAAGTGAGTTGACATGTAAAAATGTAAACTGGTAATGGTTAGAAGAACACCAAAGAGCATTTGATGCTCTAAAACAGAAAATTGCCAGTCCACCCACACTGAGATATTATGATGTTCACAAACCAGTAACTCTTTCATGTTCGAAGTTCCATGATTATATTTATGGCCAACTTGCTCAGATAGAGACTGATCACCAACCTCCTGTGACAATTCTGAAAAAGCCAATACATACAGCCCCAGCACGCTTGCAAAGTATGATGTTAAAACTGTAAAAGTACAATTTCAATATTGTTTATACAAAAGGCAAATCTCTTTACCTAGCAGATTGCTTGTCAAGAGCACCTAGACAAAGAACAGAACAGAACAGAATAACAATGAGAAAGCAAACCCTGAAGTCATAGTCATCAAAACTTTTTCCTCATCCCATCTTGATAAACTCAGAAATCACACAGCTTTAGACCCTGTTCTCCAGAAGCTGAAACATTTTATCAGTCAAGGATGGCCAGTGCAACAAATCACTTTACCACTTGACATACAGAAGTATTTTCCCTACCGAGACGAGCTCATGATAGAAAATGGAATCATCATAAAAGGTCCTAAAGTGGTAATTCCTTCAGCATTACAACAGGAATATATCTAGATTTTATATTGCAGTCACCCACGTACTGATTCTACCAAAAGAATGGCAAGAGGCATATTATTTTGGTCTTCTATGTCAAAAGATGTAGAGAAGAAAACTGTAGCATGCTCTATTTGCATAGTACTTAATTGCACCAACAAAAGAAACCACTTCAGCTAAACCAGATTCCTGAATTACCATGGTTGACAGTTGCTACTGATATTTTCAAATGGAATGGTCAACATTACTTAGTGTTAGTAGACTTATTCAAATTGGTTTGAAATTAATCTTCTTCCTAACATAACATCTAGCACTGTCATCACAAAATTGAAGAGACATTTTTCTATCCTTGGAAGTCCGTATCTGACAATGATACATAGTTTAAAAGTCAGCAGTTTAAGAAATTTGCTGAGTCTTGGGACTTTGTCCATGTTACTAGTAGTCCCGAGTATCCACAGTCCAATGGATTAGCTGACCGTGCAGTTCAAAGTGCGAAATGTTTGTTAGAGAAATCCAAGAGAGATGGTACCAATGTTTTTCTTAACATACTGAATCTTAGAAACATTACTTGAGATAACTTGCTTGGTTCACCTCATCAGAGATTAATGTCTAGACAGACAAGAACAACATTACCAATCAGTAAACAACTATTGATTCCAAATGCTAAGAACAATGTAGACAAGACGACATTTGAAAAAATGTCAGTCACAAAAGTTGTACTACGATAAATCTAGCAAACTTCTTAGACCATTAAGACAAAGAGAGATCATAAGGATGCAAACTTCTAAAGGATATGATCAAGTGGGAATTATCAAACATATTTGTGAAGTACTGAGATCTTATATTGTACAATCGGAAGGAATGGATTTCAGAAGGAACCAAAGACATATACTTCTATTCTTCGAACCAGTGACACAGCAGATTGCCTGGGCCAAAGACTGTATATCTCAGAGTGACCTTACACTTGTACAGATTTCAGAGGACAGTGCACTTACCTTGAATAATCCTGATACAATCCCTGAAGTTCCTATTGAGAAGAATTCCCCAGAGACTGTCCCTGTTGCTAAACCCAGTCAAAGCTTCATGTTACCACAGCAGGTAGAATTTCCAGACCTAATCCAAAATATACAGCGACTCAGACTTAAGTTCTAATTTGTTATCAATATCTAGCATGCAAATTGTATTGTTCTCCTATTGCATGTTGAACAAATGAAAGACGGAGGATGTAGATCATTAGGTGTAATGTTCCTATTGAGCCACTGTAGCTTGATAGCACGTGTATGTAAGTACTGAGCACATGCAAGAACAATACCATTATGTACAGTCACCCAGAGTGAATGCAGTCTTGAATGGAGACGCACATGTGAGTGTGTTTGAAGTAATGAGTCAGTCAGTTAGTTTAAATACATGCTCCAGTTACAGTTCCTGATGTCTTTACATGCAGTAAATATCTTGAACCCATACACTACTTTATCGTCTCTTTTGAATGCATGCGAGAAGCGCATCCCTCTGACTTTGATTCAAGGAAGGTCGCACAATGGCACACGGCAGTGTTTGCAGTTGTTACTGAATGTACACATATAGTAAGGACACTCTCTTCACATAATCAGGCATAGCCACATCTGTAAACCTGTCTTGCTATATTCCTGCATCCTTGCACTCTGAGATCTACTGCCTGTTCTGGGTCCCTGTAAATTGTAGATATACTCATACGTTGTTTCTGCTACACTGTCTACTGCCATTTCTTCTTTCTAATGCAGGGATTGATTACCAGTGACTTTACAGACTACACCTAAGCAGGACATTGCTCTTTTTACACTGTATCCATGATACAGAAATAGTCCATTTTAAGGAATATGTAAGACAGAGAGATATTATGGCAGGCAGCACTGAATCCACAGGGTTTTGACTTTGCATTGGATGGTAATACTTGTGGTACAGCAAGGGGGTGATGTTGTAGAAGGACAAAGGCAATATTCATACCTCTCAACGTCTTGGTGCAAAAAATCTGGATAAAGCCAAAAATAATTGTGGGGGAGGACAAAGGTCCAAAATCAAGTGAATATTTTAATTATTGCTCTTATGAACATAGAAAGTTGCAAGAACAACAGGGTTTGCATTACCATGAATTTTCCAAAGGATATGAAGTCTGAAACTCAAGTGTCTGTCATTATTTAGTGACATAAATACCCAATGTTTTGCCGCAAAAAAAACAATTGTATGAAGAACAGACCAAAACTATGAGGCAAAACTCTGAACATTCTGCAAAAATCTGGACAATTGAAAGATATGGCAACACCTACTTGGATTGAGGTATCCCCCCTTTAGTCACTTTGGTTGCCAGGATGCCATGAGAATTCAGCAGGTCACACTTCAGCAGTTATAATTCATACTATCAAATACACAGACCCCCTTACATATAGCATAGTCTGTTGTAATTAGTATTTTCAACAGTTCTTAACAAAGACTTCTTAAACCCTTTTCAGCCCAGAACCAGCTGAATATTACACAACAGATCCATAGGTCTGTATTCAGTTTATGTGTCATGGTTTCTCGAGAGGAGTAGCAAAGACATATTAAGCATTCAGATTATAGGTTGCTGGAATGTCAAAAGCAGACAGTAAATAGGTGTTTCGTATACATTCTTGTCATAAATACTCCAGTATAATTCAAAGAAAATTATTGTAACATACGTCATACTAGTTGGCAGCACATCTTGCTGGTGAAGTAGGGACTCTCAAGATGTTTACCTCAGCTTGCTTTTATGTATATTGAGCTCTCATTCAAGCTATGAACCCTGCCTTGTATACGCTGAG
>NC_056743.1:744753312-744773312 GCF_019279795.1 Protopterus annectens
CAAGCATAAGTCAGCACTTAAACTGAGTTTTCTTTGTTTTTACCATTCTTGGATTTGGATTAAAGGAAAAGGAAAAAAAACACTTTTTGAAAAGAAAAGCTTGACATTTTGGTAGTTACTTTTTAAATAACAGGGGTGTGTAGACTACGCCTACCCCTAGATGGAAGGTTTAGGGTATCTGCAACCTCCAAAAAAAGAATAAAGTTTTTTGTTCTCTTTTTGTCAGTTTTTATATAAATCACACATTTATTTACATCATCATGACTTGGTAAAAAGAAACCAAACACACTCATCCCAGTCTTATACAGAACAAGAAAATGCACAATACAGAAACATGACATTATTTTTGATGGGTGGTCTTAATAATTTTAGATTTGCATTATTCCTGTCTTAGTACATCCAGACAGTATCTCATCTTTTATCAAGTGATGCACTACCTAAACCCAGCCTAGCTTACACTGATAACACAGACTTGCTACAATATGATAACAAACCTTTAAAAAAAGATGAAGAAAATATCAGTCCAACATTGGAATAATAAAAAATAGCATTCACAATAATGCAAATCTCTCTCCGTTGTTTAGATCCATTTTAAAACAAAGATGTATGAGCTACGTTAATCATAACTTATCAAACCCAACATAATACCTCCCTCCCTCACCCAGCTTACTATCATAACTTTACTTGTACATTTGTTATAACTCCAGTGCCAAATACCTATCTCACCTCCCTAGCTACCTCCTCATCCTTTCATCCAACCTCTAAAAATGACTACAATATTATATGTCATTATAAATTACATCAGTTTAATATGGATTATGCTTTAGTAAAATTTGTGTAATCTTTGGAGCTAACCATCATTCTAATTTTACAGGTGATAATTATGCAATATCTGTCTGAAATCTCTCTTACTAAAGGTGTCATCCATTGTTCTGATACATTAATGTCTCCCATCCTGTCTTCTCTGCTCCTTGTTACCACCATTCAGATTTCAGAACATAAATTTTAATTCCCTCTGGCTGAGGGCCTCAAAGAATAATTTTAGTAACCACCCAAGCTGGAATATCCATTCAGCCCCCATATAAATACAAGGGGAACTGTCTGCAAATCCCAACAAGAGCATTAAATACTAATCACCAAATAATGGGTCCCATCCTCACAGAACAAACATACCTAACCAAATAATTATCAAAACTCAACTTCACTCTGTGGTGTTATCTAAACAAAAATATTGTCATATATTTGCTATCAAACTGAGGTACTGAACAGTCTAATCTTTCTGTTGTCTCTACAGGATGAACTATAAATTTAAATTGTATTGCACTGCAAATTATCATTTTATTCTTATATAAGGCATGATTTATTTATTTAGTGACATTTGCTTACCAGGAAAGTCCATCTAGGCTAAAAAGTCCCTTTTTTTGTGGACACCTGGGGAGAAAAGCTCCAAAGCAGTATACAACACAATACAATGCATCAGTAAGACACATTGTAAATGTAGTATAACAGGTATAATTAATTAAAATATTACAAGTTAGTTGAAAGTGAAGACACATGTTAACATAGATTTTACAAATGGTCCTAGTGTATTCACAATATGAACTTAAACTTATACACTACTTGAAATATTTCACTACATCTAGGAAAGACATACCTGTTAAGTATATAACCAGTCTACATTTCATATAATGTCCTTACACAGTTCATGGGAGGCCACTTATTTGAAACATTTGGATATATCTTCTCACCATCAGAGCCCTTTGTGCCAACTAATCCTAATTCCAATTACATTGCTGACCACTATAACTGAGTTATCTTGCAATTCAGATTTACTTAAATGGATTATTATCAGCCTTCAGATAACAAAAAACAGTAGTTAAATTAACAGTATACCTGTATAGAAGTTTTCTATAAGAAGTGTGCTTGTTAGACAGATTCTTGTTGATGGTGATCAGCTTCTATTAATTCTGTAAGGTGAACCATTTTTTTTAATTTATTCATGTCTTTTATAACTGTTTCAGTATCAGCTTTCATTGAGTATTAGATTGGATCGGTGTAATCAGGCAAGCAAGGTATCTAGGAACGGTTGCATCTGTGAGATAAGTGTGGATAGGTCTTTAGTGGTACATAGGCCTGTGGAGTTGCCAACATATTGTAGAAGTGTAAGGTCTTGGATGCTTGCACACATGCCATTTGTACAGACTACAGATACTAAAGGGCTAGGACAGTACCTTCCTCTCTAGTTGTTGACAAGAAGTGCCTTGTTTTCACCTCTCTGAATGTCAGATTTTAGTTCATGTCCTTCTTCACCTTTACCCCTCTCTTCCTGTTTTCAGTTTCCAGTGGCACAGAGCTCTTTCATTATGTCTGCTGTGATCCCTGAGTTTTTCCTTTCCACATGCCAGTTTTGAATCAGTGACCGGCTGCATCTCTGCTGCCTTGTACCGTCTCTCACACCTGTGCACCTCATTGTTTTCCATCTCCGATATTTATGTTTCCTTTGTACACAACTTCTCAGTGACTGGGTCTTGAAAGACGTCTAAATTCAATTTCTGTGTAAAACAGATGGCTTACTGCATTGTTTTTGGTGCCCAGAAAAGTTGTGACTATTTAACTGAATAATTTCCAGAGGTGTCGCTAAAAACTGCAGCACATAAGGCAGCTAGTACAAACGACATGCCTGACTTAGAGTGCACATTAGAAGAGATACAGTATCTAGAAGCACATAGCCTAGCAGTCAATCATCCCAGAGGCACGTAGTGCTTTCTGTGGGCTCTACATTATGGCTCTTTTAAGTTCTACCCTGAACCTGCATTCTTCCAGCTGCACATTAATTTCAGGACTCACTCCTGCTGAATGACGTGAAAGTAGATAATTGTTAGTGATGTCATCTAGGTCAATAATTACAGGTGAACTTTAAAATTATGTTTCAAGACAGCTGTAAATTTACCCAGTTGTACAGCAGCCATTCACAAGCAGGGCAGTTTAACTGTAAGCATTTAATCTCAGTGGCTTTCAATAAAATTCACAACATTTTTTTAATATACACACGAGTGTGTAAGCAGTGCTTGATTATCAGATGCAGGGTCATTTTATCTTAATATCTTGATATTTATGGTAAACACAGGCCAGGAAGCTATCCATCATAGTGTAGTATGGAAGCTTAAATTATTCCAGTAACAAGACTGTAATGTATTATTTCTGTCTACCTAACTACCTATCTATCTATCTAGTTAAATAATTGTGTTAGTAGTGCTAGAAACTTTTTGATCCTATGTGGAGCCATCAGATTTTAAATCTAGTAGATCAACAAGTCGTGAAGATGCCTGTGTTTATTCTCTTTTCACTTTCTCACAGTAGTCATGTCTCAACGTGTCACTGATATTGGCATGTGCCCCACCCACTTCCACACTTCTTTGCTCGGCCTTCAGACTTATTTGGTTAACTCCAGTGGGAAGAGAGGAAGATGCATGGCATTTCACTTCAGTCTACATCCCCAAGTGCCAATTAAAATTTCTGTCATGCTGCCAGCCATGACCTCATAACTTCTGTTATTATTTAAGTGCTACCAGCTCTGCCATCAGGCACTACAAGGACAATCTATTCTTGCTTGCACAAGTACACTGATGAGTCACTGTAGGTAGAATACATTCAACACTGTACAATGAGGAACTGCAAACCTCTACTACAGTGGAGGCTGGTGACTTCAAATCAAAGGGGGGCTACAAGAGACAGCTGAATGGGTGGGGTCAATGGAAAATGGGGTGTGGTCAACCAGAAAGGGGAGGAGCTATGCTCAAAACCACAAAAACTGTAACTTTAATTTAATACACTGTCCTGGGTGCCAAACTGTCATTGAGAGTCCAATCAAGACAAAATGAAGTGTAGAAGAAGAAAAAAAATTCAACGCATTTTTAAATACATTACTGGAATGCCAGTCAAAATAAAGTATAAGAAAAACAAGCAGCACTCAACTCAAACCACTTCTCCTTGCACTGCAGTTCTAATAATTTATATTCAGCTTTATTAAAGTACCAAGTAACATGCTGAAAGTAGCAATCTCTGTGATACCCCCACTTGTAAAAATGTTTCTTATCCAAAAAAGACCTGCTGCCTGACAACTATCTACTTGTTTCATGGGGAAAACATGATCAAAATAAAAAATGAAAAGAAAACAAGCTCAAGATACATTGCTTAAAGGATTACTGCACAGGTTATGGACCACACATGATAGATTGGCATTGGCATTCTGTTTAGTTTACAGGTAAAGCCTGCAAAGATGACTGCAAGTCTCCAACAAATGTAATGAGCTTCTTAAAATAATGTAATCCTGTCCTTTATTACAGATACTGTAATATGCATTTCAATACCCAAGGCTTATACGTTATCTAGTTATGCAAGTATTCTCTGCATAGCAATATGTGTGTGTGTGTGTGTACACACACACACATATATATATATATATATATATATATATATATATATATATATATATACACATGCACACACACACACACACACACACACACACACACACACACACACACACACACACACACATACATATCAAGAGAATAACTGCTGCAAAATATCACAGCAGTGATTACTGACTACAAAGCATCAAAATTCGAAATTCCAACAGTAAAAGAAGCATGCCCCTTGTCAAACTTGTAGAATGCAAATCATAAAATACTGTTTTTTTGCGGTGGAGCAAGTCTGCTTCCTCCCCCATATGGGGGCTGTGCCTGCCATACTGCCTGCTACATAAATATATCAATCAGCCCAAGACTGCACACTAGTGGGAAAGGGATATTCCACAATCCTGCTATTACACTGATTTCACACCAGCAATGTTGATTGATTGATATGTGTACAAAATGAATGTTCAACACATACAGGGGCATATTTATATTTGAATACTTTCAAATATATGATTTTTCTGCTAACTAATGCTGACTATTGTATTTTAAAGAAGAAAAAAAATACTTGGATGACATACTTGAAGAACCACTCTTTGTTAGTGGAACAACCGTAGCACCTAGTGTTGTCTTATTTTGGTCTGTAAATGTTTCAGGTATTGAAACCCAGAATATTTTATATTATAAAGTTAATATGACACAGACTGGCTTGTGGTTGTGTATCTCAAACAAAGTTCAGAAAGAGCAAAAACATAGGGCCCAATTCTAAAGACATGCTCTCAGTGTAAGTGGCCACTTACACTGAGAGCATGTCTTTTGGAATCTGGCCCAGGTCTAAGCCTGTTTATAAATAGGCCTTACACTGAAAGAACGCTATTCAAATATGGTCCATAAAGACTAAACTCTGAGAAAAGATGAGCATTAAAGTCGTATAAACCAGCACAGATATCCCACAAATACAGGTATACCATTTTCTTTTTGGACCCTACATTTAGTTTACCACAAAAAAAAAAAAAAGTGAAATACCGCCTTCTTGATTTTCTAACTATCCTTGTTTCTTGACTAGAAGCTGCAACACATTCCTAAATGTTTTTCTTCTAATACGTAACTGAACTGTCTAACTTGTTTGTTAGATCACTGAGCTTCTCTGCGGTGAAGGAACATTTTTTTTATGAATGAGATGACAGTGCATTAAGACAGCAAGCAAAACTATTTGAGCTTAAGCAGAATTTTGAAATGAGACTTGTCATAAATGCTCCTCATTTTAAAACCAACAAAATAAATCATTAGAGTAAGACTGATAAACATTATATTGAACCATAGAATAATGTACAAACCATTTAAACTTTATCAGGTGCTATGCAGTCTGCAGTTCACAAGAGTCACGGCTCAGCCACAACAGCACTACTCAAGCAAGACTTTAAGTAGTTAAATTTTGCTGTGCAGCCAAAGGTATGACAGCAGACCAAGGGAAAATGAGAGGCATATGGCGGTGATCTTTTACTGTGCTTGATATGTGGAGTTATATTAGTGCACCTGGCTGCACACCATCAATGGCAGCACAATGGCGTGGCACATGTGGGACAGTAGATATTCTCCTGGAATATGGGCATACAGATATTAGCTGTTTATATTTTGTGGTGTCCCACACAACACCACTTCATATGCTTTTCAACACATGAAAAACTCCAGCCTGTACTGTATAATACTGTGTCAGATCATTGTACATCGGGTATACAACACTGTGGTGACTTGGTGGTAAGCAAATTAGATGCATAATAATGCATGTTTAAAATGGCTTCAAGAGTGCTGAGTTACACTAACAGTAAGTAATGCAGTTAAAGGCGTAATTAAGCATAAAATGGACTTTAAAATGGATCTTGTTTTGTGTCCAGGGAATTAAGACATTTATCTTCAAGATATAGGATTTTCAATCCCAACAAATGAAGCAAAATATATTTTATAGTCAGCTGTTCAGCCTTTACAGCTTACTAATTATGAAGGTAGAATTCAGTATATTTCACTGTAGCAAAAATAAAACTGTAACTTCAATAGGTAAAGAAAAATGAGTACATGAATGTAGACAAATAAAAGCTCTATACAGTAATATAAAATATTATGCAAATATTTGTAGTAATGCTAATGAACAATAACCCATTTTACTTTACTATGGTCATATTGTGACAGCATTGATACAGTGTGAAAGGAAATTAGCAGGAAGTGCACAACATACATGACAGTTTCCTGTTTTACTTCAGTTCTGTTTACAAACACATACTCAGAAACATGCTTAACTCCTTTCACATCCTCCATTCACTAGTTTTAATATTACTAAAACCCAGTGGCTTCCTCATCACCTGCTTTGACTATCCAAGGTCACCCCTTTATTGGATTTTCTGATGCTATGTTAATATACCTCTAATCTATGCTTTATTCACCTATCTCATGACCGGTACTAGAGTGTAGCCCCTGTACTCTTCAAGATTCTTTACTGGGACAATGTTTCCATAACAGTATAATGGCTACACATTCTTGGAGTTTCCCCTGTGGGCTGTATAGTTGGATAATTAGACTGTGGCAGTTATTTTGTAAAGCCCTGGAGACTGTAGCAAGGGGCAGAAAACTAGAATATCTGGTGATGGAGAATGCTTGGCATAATATATAAGGCAATGTCCCTTATGTGTTTAGCATGAAGGTAAGCTTTCTAGAAGTCAGGGACTCATTGTCACAAAGTGTGGTAAAAGGATCATAGCTTACAGAAAAATGCGTGTAACCATGACAAAATATTAATTTTTCTAACTGGACCTGGGCTTAGAGTTACAGGCTACACTACACCAGTTTCCCAAAAGGAAGGGTTATGATAGGATTGCCTTCACAATCTGTACTTTGTACCAGGGCAAGATGTTGTGGTAATGCACTACAGACCAGGAAATATGTGAACTATCTTAATAAAGGTTAACCAGATCAAACAAACCTGACAAGGCTGCTCACAGACAGCACCTGTTAAGTTACTGTTCATAACAAAGGTAATGCATACCTCCTCATGTATACCTTTCAAGAAATGATTCATATTTCCACTTCTCTCTCGTCGCACTAATGCTTCTCAGTACAGTGCTGTCCTTCAAAGTTTGTCTAGAACCCTTTATGAAATTCTAGGCATTGGCTCTGGCTTTGTTCAATGGGAAATAAGTACTGAGAACTTCTTAACTTTGCATCCTATTTCATCCTGGCAATTATGGATCTGTCATCACAGTGCAACTTAAACAATAACTATAGATGTTTAGTTATCTACTTTTCTCAGAAAAAGAAATTAATATTGCTACTATGACTTCCAAACAAAGCTGAGTTCACACCACAATTTTTAAACTGTATTTTTAGTTTAGGAAAGAAAGCCACAACTAGTCTATCATGTTTTGCTTGAATAGTATATAAATATTTCAGCATTATTTTTATTAACAAATAAAACACCAAATCAGGTTGATAAAAGATGATGCCATTTTAAACGATGCAGTACTTCTCTTCTACACGTTATTAACAATCAACAAATGTCAGAAACATGAATACTTACAAAGTAGAAAGCCTTGTGTGTGTGCATGTATATATATATATATATGTATGTATGTGTGTGTGTGTGTGTGTATGTGTGTATATATATATATATATATATATATATATAAAGGCTTCCTACTTTACTTTCAAGTATTCGTGTTTCTGCCATATATATTATAAATGAAAAAGATCTCGGATGTATTCTATTACCAAAGGACTGCAGACTGACTTACCACAAAATAACTATGCACACTAATTGCTCCTTACCCCTTCTCAAGCAGCCACACATCAGCCAAAGCACTATGAAAAAGCCCAAATAAGCATTTTTGCATGAGTTAATCTCCGCTTCATCCCCTCATTTCAGGGGCTGGTGCCTGCTATTTCTTGTAGCAACAAATCATGCAGTATAAGTATAGATAAGAGTATATTCATTTTCAAGATTAACGAGGCAGCGGACACAGTTCTAATCACCATAAACTTTACATGAATTTAACTTATAATTAATGTCAAATAAACATTAATTCCATTAGCAGTATCTGTCTTAAAGACACTCACAAACACACACACACACACACACACACACACACACACACACACACACACACACACACACACACACACCTTTGGTTTGCCTAGGATATTTCCACTAACGGAGCCTTGCCAATTAAATCAGAACCATAAGAACTGCCTTGCCGATTAAATATACACACAGGAGCCTTTCACACGCATACCTTACCTGTAAATGGGTCTGGAAAGCAAACCAGGACCAACTCCATTGTCTCGAAGCAGCAAAACCTGCGCTCGACTTAACACTTCCCTGCAGGAGCTCCTGAACTCAACTTACCTCACTCCTGATTGGTCCTGCGCTCAAATCCCTGCTTACCTCCTCTAAACTTGGTCCTGTCTGCGGCTCAAGCAGTCCGGAGCTCCTCTCTTCTGTGCGGTCATCTACCGCATGGCATCTTGGGCATCTGTGGGGCAAAAAATACCTTCTCTGCATCTGGACTGCTAACTGAGACAGTCAGAGTTCACAGAGATTCCTGGACATCTGAGGGGCAGTCTGTGCATGTGCAGTAGGTCCGGTACTCAGTAAAAAAAGAAAAAATATATTTTTTAAAGTTTATGGTTTATGTTCTGTATTTCTTTTATTTCTAGGTGGGAAGGCTGCAGTCCTGCAGGCTGATAGCACGAGCCACCACTGCTCTACTAACATCGTTAGCACTATCCCTTTATGTCCTATGCTATATACATCTCTATTCATGCTCATACAGGACAGAAGTAAAGTTATAATATGCAGTTCAGGTGGCTGTATCATGACATAATTTGAATAACAAAACACTGAAACACAGAAAGTTCGGATACATACAATATGTTGCTAATAAACTACAGAAGTATCCGATTATTCAGTAAAAATGCAACATGCTCTGAAGCAAAAGTTCACCAAAGAGAAATAAATACAACTGATTTGAGAAAGTGCTCTTAGTCAGAACAAGATGATGTATTAGTTCTACTGACATAACAACCACAACAGTAAGTTGTTTGGGGGGGGGGGGGTCTCTACAAGTTACCAGCAGTAGCTTCATAACAAGTTACTGTGTAACATTATAACTCTGAGGATATAATTTTCTAGACTTCATCTTGGAGAAGGGAAAGAGAGCACAATTTTAACTCTCTGCACCAAAAAACACATTAAACCCAACCCTCTCAAGCTGCATTCTGGCACATTCTTACAAGATACATTAAAAAGGGAGAGCAAGATGTAAGAGAGGTGGTGGTAGAGGACACTCAGGGGCATATAACAAGGCTGAGGTGTTTACATCATGAATACATATATTACAAAGTCACATCAAGTAATCTAAGTAACAAATTGAACTGGGACTGAATACTGAAGTCTTCAACATTTTCCCTATTTTTTTTTAACAACAGCAGTTTAATCTGTATGCACATACTGTTTGGATGTGAGTCAGAAAGTAAAAAAGTTCCAAGACACAAAGCTGTTCTACAGGCTATAATACATCTGAACTTTCCAGTGTAGCATAAACCATAACATCCAGAGCAAACCTGCAAACTTGCACACACACACGCATGTGCTAAAGTAATTATTTTCTGTATATGACTAACCTATTTCTTGCATTTAATGTGATTTTGTTTATTTCTGGTTTGGGTTATTAAGCTACACAGATACTTTTAAATCATATAAATCTTCTTCTTCTTCTTTCGGCTTCTCCCGTTAGGGGTCGCCACAGCGGATCAACTGTTTCATATAAATATATATATATACGTATGTATAGAGAAAGGTATGGTTGCAGTTAACTTTATTGAATCCTCTTTCACTGACAAAGTTAACTTATGTGTTTTTTAACATACACACTCCAATGTGTAAGCAGTTGTGTTCCACTGCAGAAAATGTTGATGCTGGGAACATTGACTTTTCTTTTGTCCTGTGAACTGTGTTTGCCCAAAAGTATGTCTTTTGTTAATACAGAAGCTTTCAGATGCACCAAAATATTTTGTATTAAGGCTGTGTGTGTGTGTGTGAGTGAGTGTTTGTAAGTTAATAGAGTGATGTCCAGGTAAGGGGATAGATGTAGTGTTGTCTACAAGTGTTTGCGTGCAGTGACTGTCTGAGTGTCTTGTGTAGGGGTACTGTTAGAGAAAGTTGTTTTGTAAAATAATGACAAGAGTCAGGGTTAGGGGTTGACCTGTGAGAATAGAGGGAGGCAGGGTTAGGGTTAGCATACATGAGTTAGGTAGTGCAGGGAGGGCAAAGCATGTAAACATCAATGTAGTGTGACTCAGTGTTTCTACAGGTTGATGTTAATGCATGTAATCACATATATATTTATATATATATATATATATATATATATAGAGAGAGAGAGAGAGAGAAAGAGAGATTTTCTACATACTCTTTTTCTGATTTGGCTCCAGTGCCTACTGACCATTAACCTTTCCTCAATGGAAACCATTTGTTACCCCATACAAGGCATCACGGTAAGGAGGCATTATCCAGGTAGCCATGAGGGTATTTTGTGCCTCTACCTGTTCCCTATCATCTGCAAGACTCACTATGGTGAGAGGGTACCTTCAGTCCTTTACTCAGGTTAATATGGCTTACTCTACAAGGCACATCCCTACAGCATCCAAATTGTCTATCCATAGCCATAAAACTATATGGCCAACTTCTCCTCCAATCAGTAGCCAGGACAAGGCTATCCAATCGTTTCTCTATACCACTAACTTCACCCCTCGATGACCCATGTCATCATGGGACCTCCTACGCTTTCCCCTTATTTATGTGTGCTAACACACCTGCAATTTTGCAACAGTGAGACTTTAACAGCAGTTTGGAGGTAAATGCACTAATTGTAAGATTGTAGTACATAGGAGTATAAGTTGCAGGAATTTGGAGGATAGGGGATTCCTCCTCCCAACACACGCGTGAATGTGACAGGAACTTCCACAATTTTATGTTTTTCTTGGAGTTTTAGCTAAACTGCAGAAGTCACAAAACTCGTTTTTAGTTCTCATTTCAAATAGTAAGCTCCAATGTATAGTAAGAAGATCATATACATAATGATCAATATTGTTTAGTGCATCGTAGTCATACAGGCTTAAGAGCTTTTTCTGATGGAGATATATCTACCATCTTTGATGGCACTCCCAATGCTATCCATAAAACATAGGAATACTGCAAGGATCCAAACTTGGTACTTTGTTATTTTCTATCCTTACTAACAATATGCATTCCCATACTAGTAGCCTCCATACAATAAAATATGTTGATGACTTCTATATTATTCATGCAGCTCAAGATAGACAGAATCTCATATCTGACTTTCAGGTTGCCTTAAATGCCCTTTCAAACTGATTACATCAAAGTAACCTGATCCTGAAAGAGACAAAAGCCGAACTCATAACATCTGATAATTATACTCAGATCTCTGCAAAGTAAAATGCTACCTTAATTTTCCTCAGATTTACTGATCATATTGAATCTGGAACATTTAGTAATAATTAGTAATTACAATGGACCACAATATCTTCTTCCAAGGTCACAGTGATAAAAATATTAAGGATATTGACAAAAGGTTAGTTAAAAACTCCTTACAGGATCCAAAAATACAATAAACTAGAAAAAATACAAAGAATTATTGAAAACTGTTACAAAAACTCCTCTATGGTTCAATTGCCATGGGGATTAAAAGGAAAGTGGCAATCAATATAATGTCCACAACATACAACAAAATCGCTATATTTGCAGTAAGTCAGCATTGTTATACACATCACTGTAATGCCCTGAAAACTTCACTGGTTGTCACTGAAAAACAAACTCAAATTCCCCTCATAAACTATTATACAATCTAATCTGTTCAGCCTTAGAAATATGCTCAGCCTGCCTGTCATATTATATGTATCTTCAGTCAACCAGTCGAAACCTACTAAGTCAATAACATCAATTTCTCAAGAGCAAGCAGAGCTTGAAATACCTGTCAATAGAATACATCATGCTTTCATCACAAGAACAAACTATCAGCTTCATTATCTATAAATCACTAGGTAAGCCTCACCTAAATACAACAATCATATATGCCACACGCAACATTAACCATATTTTAGCACATGCAGCACGACTCATTTCCATACTTTATCATTAGTTGTAATATCTAATGATATGTCTTGTAATATCTTACATTCACATACACTATCATCTTTAAAAAGAAAACAAATGTGAAATAGGGACAAATAAATGACTGCCAACACAAAATTAATAGTTAAGCCATTTCATTCGATTTAATGCAACGAACTTCCCCAGAACTGAAAAACAATCCCAAATCCACCATCTTAAATATACATTCATTAATCAATATTCCAATCAAATCTGTTAAATCAATGAGTTGATTAGAACATTTTTAAAGGTACATTCCCAACATTTATAACAGAGTTAAAATAACCTCTAAGAAATATTGATTAATAATTATACCTATAATTTAAAAGGCATTTAACATTTAAAGTACCATTTAGCCCAAGAGCTTTTTTAGCATTTAAAAATACTTGCCATCTCAGCTCTTTGATTTCTAGGGCATTATTAAACTCTGCCACATATGGTAAGAGATCTACAGAGTCTAACACGAAGAAAACAAATTTCTTAAATGTGTACATTCAATAGCATGCTTATTCAGATCTTTATTTTTAATAGCTAAACAATGCTCTTAAATCCCTTTATATAATGCCCTAATAGTCTTACCCACATAGAAATTGTGGCATGTTGTACAGGAAGCTAAATAAAATATCCCACAACTTTTACAGGTGAATCTACCTTTACTAGTCACTATTTTTGAATGTGGGCAAAAAATATGTTTTTAGAAGAGTCAGTGTATCTACATTGTCTGCAACTGGATATGTGCCTGCTGGGCCACTTACTGTTTTATGTGACTTATATTCTCCTATCTCTAAAATGGATTTCACACTAGCTACTTTTTTGTAAATAAACATAGGGTGATCACCTAAAACTCTAGCTAAATCTCTGTTGCCTAGAATTACCTTCCAATTATTGGAAAGAGCCTGTTTGATGTTGTGTGAATCTATACATATTGGGACAGGGAAGGCATAGTCCATTTTGTTATCTACTGGGTTAGCAATTTTTGGAGTGACCCACTAGTTAAAATTGGTGGAAATTTCTCCATTCTGACCAAAATAATTTCTTCAAAATTAGCTTTAAGCTTCTCATATGGATGGCCTCTCTGAACAAACATAGTGATTAGTGTGCTTGTTTCAGAAATAAAGATGTCGTGTTATGAAATGAGTGTGCTGAGGCGAATAATCTGTCCTCGAACTAGGTTGAGTTTCATGAAGAGTGGATGTCCACTATGAAAGTGGAGAAAATTATTGGTGTAGGTATCCTTCCTATACACCGTACTGGTGAATCTCTTTTCTTCAGTCTTCATAACGATGTCAAGATCCAAAAAATGGACATTAGTGCCCATATCGCTGAGTAAAAATTTCAACCCATACGAATGGTCGTTGATGTCATCCAAGAAGTTATATAACTTATCAGCAGTCCCATTCCAAATAAAAAACTATGATCTTTTTCCAATGCTGTCCACACACTTCTTTTTTTAGACAACTCATCCACCTCTCCTTTAACAATGAACATTTTATATCATTATGCTATTGTCCAACAGCCTTGAATCACCAATTATTTTATTATGGACTACTAGCTTTACCCATTCATATATCCTAATTCCTGCCAAGTTCGCCTACACACTAACCTTTCTCTGCACCTATGCCTTCAGCTTCTCAGCCTCCACTTATCCTAAATAGCACTCCATCTCCCTTACTCCCAAATGAATCTTAGTGCTTTTACAATTATTTCTGATAATATACATTTATTAATTTATGCTATCTTAAACAGAAATGTTTACCATGTTTGATATATTCTGCATTTGTCATTCTGCTGTACTCCATGCTGAATGTTATGATAGGTTATTCTATTTGTTACTTGTGTGTTGCAGTCTTATATTAAACTATGTACTTTTTGTTGTTGCTTGTTTCCTACTTGCCTAAAAACTATATTGCATTATTTTTAATGTCTGTATGTATAATCTGGGATTTCCACTCAGATAACCTCTAAAAATAGGTCTGGCCAAGTGGGGTTAACTCAATTAACAAAACAGAAGTGAATACGTTTAATGAAACTGCACTGGCAGATGCTTGTGTAATAATCGCTTTGGGTAACTAAATACTTCAGTTTGTATTTAGTTAAAACATCATATGAGAAAGCTTTGCACTAGGATTTGAGGAATACTGCTTAGTATTTGACACAGTAAACAGTAAACTTCATCTTAAATATATATGTATAGGTCTCTAAATTAAAAGTCAACTAATATTATGGTTGTTTTTGTTGACAAACCTTACTCAGAAATGTTAGAGGACAGAATATGTAAAAAATGTTTGGACTAAAATGTCTTTAATTAGCTACTAGAAGTGTTAGCATTCCACATGAATTAAATTACTTTTGATTTATTCCATATGTGTGCTGATTTATGATGCACTCTTCTGAATAACTGCTCTGAGTTAACAGAGCCTCAGGTCAAAAAGCAGAGATGCAGAACTTGATTTTTGCTGCTTTAGTGTACATTAAAATATAGATAAAAATATATATTTTTTTAAGAGTAAATATTTTTAGTACACAAACTAAAGTGTACTATCATCAGAGCAGGAAGATTTGATGTTGTCAATTTTCATTTTATGCTCGACATATGGGTTTGGTTCCGAGCATCAGAACTGACTCTGCCATTACTACAGCTCGCAGAAGCCAAAAACTCTAGAGCCTAACCCTTACCCACAGTGCTCCTCTCCCTGTCACCTCAGATCTCATTTGCCACTTTTCGTGACAGGCATGGTTGCCATTACTCTTGAACAAGCTAACTAAAAGTTTATATTTTCTTCTTACATTCTGACTATTTAGTAGTCTCTTTCAGCTCCCTTACCTTGTCCTATAAATTCTTGAACCTCTCCTGAACTTTTCTGTACTTTCTTGTATCTTTCCTCTGTAATACATATGTATTCTCAACTATTGTCATTGATAGTTTTTCTCTGGCTGTTTTCTTTAAAAACAAAAAGTAAAAGTAGATTTATAATATTTATTGTTCTTCTACTTCTTCAGTGCATATGTGTATGTGTGAGTGTGTAGCCTGCTTGCCATTTTTTTTGTTGGAGCAAGACATGGCTGATAAACCTAAAGCACATTCTGGTTTTAAGAGATGCCAGAAATGTGGGCACAAAATACCTTTTTCTGATGCATACTTACTATGTCTGTACTGTCTAGGACAGGGGTGTCCAACCTTTTCACTTGCAGGGGCCACATTGAGTCAACAGAAATTGTCTTGGGGCCGCATGTAAAATATATCTTATAGTTAACTATATAGCTGTCGCGGGCGA
Organism: Protopterus annectens; assembly: GCF_019279795.1. Taxonomy (NCBI): domain Eukaryota; kingdom Metazoa; phylum Chordata; order Ceratodontiformes; family Protopteridae; genus Protopterus; species Protopterus annectens. The sequence goes on from NC_056743.1 coordinate 744,769,224, forward strand.
CCAAAGTCGACCCCCTGGCTGTATTGTAGGTGAATTTGAACAATGAATAAATGTAATAAATGCATAATATTTGCCCTAAAATTCAAATTCTCATTCTAATTCTTAAAATAACAGTTAACATTAACATCTTAGTTTAACATCTTAGTCTATTTGTAAAAAAAAAAAAAAAATAACAGGTATGAACCCTTCAATTTGTATGAGATATCATGCCTCTGATTTTGCTGGTTTCTTAAAGATGTCCATGTCTTCCATCATGTCCTTAATGTCCATATGTTGTCCAAAGCGCTCATGTATTCTTCTGTTTCTAGCTTTGGAATTTATCCCTGAAATTATTCAACACATGCTACATCTGGTCAGGCTGGTCTGAAGATAAAGAAGGTTCATCAGTGGTATTCTCAAACTGAGCACCCCTTTGGAAAGGCACATTTCTAGCTTTGGAATCTGTCCCTGAAATATGGCACTGGCAATATTTCTTGCTTTTACACTGCTGTCTGGTCAGGCAGGTCTAAAGATGAAAGAAAGTTCATCAGTGGTATTCTCAAACTGAGCACCCCTTTGGAAAAGCACATTTCTAGCTTTGGAATCTGTCCCTGAAATATGGCACTGGCAATATTTCTTACTTTTGCACTGCTGTCTGGTCAGGCTGGTCTGAAGATGAAAGAAGGTTCATCAGTGGTATTCACAAACTGAGCACCCCTTTGGAAAGGCACATTTCTAGCTTTGGAATCTGTCCCTGAAATATGGCACTGGCAATATTTCTTGCTTTTGCAGTGCTGTCTGGTCAGGCTAGCCTGAAGATGAAAGAAGGTTCATTTGTGGTATTCTCAAACTGAGCACCCCTTAGGAAAGGCACATTTCTAGCTTTGGAATCTGTCCCTGAAATATGGCACTGGCAATATTTCTTACTTTTGCAGTGCTGTCTGGTCAGGCTGGTCTGAAGATGAAAGAAGGTTCATCAGTGGTATTCTCAAACTGAGCAACCCTTTGGAAAGGCACATTTCTAGCTTTGGAATCTGTCCCTGAAATATGGCACTGGCAATATTTCTTACTTTTGCACTGCTGTCTGGTCAGGCTGGTCTGAAGATGAAAGAAGGTTCATCAGTGGTATTCTCAAACTGAGCAACCCTTTGGAAAGGCACATTTCTAGCTTTGGAATCTGTCCCTGAAATATGGCACTGGCAATATTTCTTGCTTTTGCACTGCTGTCTGGTCAGGCTAGTCTGAAGATGAAAGAAGGTTCATCAGTGGTATTCTCAAACTGAGCACCCCAAATAACAGGAAATAAATTGGCCAGCTTGACCAGATGGGACCTGATAACTGACAGTCAATGGGGGCAAAAATAAGCAAAGAAAATATCCTACAAAATAAATGACTCACCATTGACATTCACCAAGTAATTACAAAGGTAGTAATTAATCCCAAAACGTGAAGATTGCCTTCCCTTAACAGTCTTCTGTTCAACCTAAACAAGATATGTAGATGTTGTGACTTTTTAGAAACCCCGAATTTCACCTGCATTCCACTCTGATATATAAATTAGTATATTTAAACTTATATCCACAACATAGGGAAAAAACCCTCTGAATCTAATCTAACCTATAACCATCCCTTGAAGTGAAAATGAGGCTGTGTCACTTTCCCAGCCCTGATCTGTTTTATCTGCTAATAAAAATTAACTCCATCCATACTGAAATTAGAATACTCCTGCTTGAAGCTTTGGGAATGCTCTCCTTTCTCAATTAGTGGGTATTCCATACTATGTAACATAGAAATTAGTTAAAAAATGCGGCTCAGATTGTGATAGATCCTTTCATTCTGCAACAGCTTGAAACACTGACTTTTTAAAACTCAGAATGAGAAACTCAAAAGCTCAAATCCTCTAACTTAGGACCTACAACAAGCAATGTATCAAAGTTTACAAAAAAACAGTGCTTTTGTAGCACCTCAGAATTAATTTCCAGAACTTCCTCAAACATAACAGACCTTACTGTATTAGGAGCTCTCAAAGAGGCCCTAATTGCCTGGGTGCCTGGATAGACACCCTGCTCACATGTACTGAGCATGTCAATAGGAGTGCTACTTACACAAAGTCTTCTAAAAATCTGATAAACATACTATACATACTGCAGTATGCACAAGCACAACAATTAAACATGTTCCCCAATGACCCATTCAGTGAGTTGTCCATGTGTGCACAGTCAAGCACTGAAATGAAAAAGTTTCCCCAATGACCTCTTCACCGCCTTAGACCCAAGAAAGACCCTCATCCAGTACCATTACTGCCCAGTTACCAAACAAAAAATAGAAGATAAAACAGATAAATACTGGATGCACAGTAAACACAAAATTACATCAAAATGAATCCTCTCCCTCAAGGATCTCTTAATTACGCACTTTCTCCATGTATGCACAAGCACAAAAATTAAACATGTTCCCCTAACAACTCTCTCAGTAGTCTGTGCATGTATGCACAAGCACCACCAAATTACATCAAAATGAATCATTTCCCCCAAGGATCCCTTGCGTACTTTGTCCATGTATGCACAAGCACAAAAATTAAACATTTTCCCCAATGACCCGTTCAGTACTTTATGTATGCACAAGCACTAAAATGAAACATTTTCTCCAATGACCCCTTCAGCCAGGTTTGTATATGTATGCACAAGCACCAAAATGAAACACTTTCTCCCATGACCCCTTCAGCCAGGTTTGTGTATGTATGCACATTGCACAAGCAGCAAATTGAAACATTTTCCCCAATGACCCCCTTCAGTCCTTCTTTGTGTATGTATCCACAAGCACTAAAATGAAAAACTTTCCCCAACGTCCTTTTCATTGCCTTAAGAGGTTGTGTTCTTTGAACATAAGAATATTTCCTCATAGAAAGCATACAGTCATTTCTATCCATCTTTGCTTGCTTCAGTTAATGCAGATTTTCTTTCAAGTGGCTCTAAAATTGCATCAGTTCAAATGTGATCCTTTCCTGTAAAAGCACTACTACATAGCTAAAAAGCTTACTGTCTGCCCATCTCTGAGAAGGTCATACAGGTGACTGTTGCTTTTCCTCCTGTAAATGTCTTCATATGAACCACTGCCATTCCTTACTGAATCGAATGCTTCTAGAATTCTTCACACTTCTTCTTCCATATCACTGTGTACTTTAGACCGGCATGTGCACACCATGATTTTACCAGTCTACCATTTTCTAAACTAGAAGCCAGAATCAGAACATTACTATTACTACCTCTGAACTGTCCTCTCGTACCTTCCTGCCAAAAGTAACACCATCTCTTTTTACTTAATACAAATGCCAAAGCAAAAGCTACACTGATAATAATTAGTTGAGGCCCATATCCTTACTAAACATTTGTGATGCTTCACAAGATGGTGACAAACTGTTACTACTGCAAATCATGACTCTCATCTACTTGTTGAAATTATCTTTTATTTCTTTTACTACTATGATTGGTCAGGAGTGAAAAAGTGTGCCCACTGTTTATATATCCAGTGAGTATTGGGACAGGTCTGGCTCTTCTGTCACCATTAACTGGATTCAGTGGGTAATTAAAGCATAGAAAAAAAAAATGAATAAAATAAGGCAAGGAGGCATTGCCTAAAATTAAACCCTCTCTTCATAAAAATATCACCAGTTTTCATATAATAGCCACCCTTCCTTCCTTCAAATTCCTTTTGACCTGACTGACGTAAAACTTGAAACAGACCAAGGAGAAACAATTAACTCAAGCAGTTAACAAGAAAAATTAACCAAGGTCTGCAGTTGTGAACTTAACCAAATGGCCAATCCTAAAACTGACTGAAAGAAAACTGTTGAGAGATTGACCAAACCTTTTAGTAAAGGACAAGCTTGATCATTTTTTTAAATAAGGAATAACCCCAAATTTTATGCAAGATTACAGCTAAAGTGGGATGGCGGTGGAGTGATCTTCATGCCCAGTATGTTTAATAAAGGAAAGGCCCCCCTTCTTCTGACTCTTGCCATGATCACTAGCTCTGTACTATTTCAGCAATCCATTTGGATCCGTTATGTGCTTTCTAATTCAAAAGCTCATGTAATAAATGGGCAAACAG
>NC_056743.1:744778312-744805812 GCF_019279795.1 Protopterus annectens
CCAAAATTAAATAATAGGGAACCACTCACCCACATTAGCCCTAACTGTATAAGATGTACACCATCCCAGCATTAAATAATAGGGTGCCACTCACCCACAGTACCCCAGACTGTATAAGGTGCTCACAATTCCAAAATTAAATAATAGGCACCACTCACCAATAGTATCCATGACTGTAAAAGGTGCACACCATCCAAAAATTAAATAATACGGCACCTCTCATCCAAAGTAGCCCAAGCCGTATAATGTCTTCACCATCCAAAAATTAAAATAAAGGCAACCAACTTTATAAGGTGCACATCATCCCAACATTAAATAATAGGGCACCACTCACCCACTGTAGCCGTGACTATATAGGCTACTCACCATCCCAACATTAAGTAATACACTACCACTCACCTACAGTAGCCCTGATAATATAAGGTGTATACCATCTCAGCATTAAATAATAAGGAAACACTCACCCACAGTAGCCTAGACTGTATAAGGTGCTCACCATCCCAAAATTAAATAATAGGCCACCACTCACCCACAGTAGCCCCAACTGTATAAGTTGCACACCATCCCAGCATTAAATAATAGGGTGCCACTAATCCGCAGTGGTTCTGACTGCATAAGATGGTCACCATCCCAACATTAAATAATAGGCCACCACTCACCCACAGTAGTTCTGACTGTATAAGATGATCACCATCCCAACATTAAATAATAGGGCAACACTCACCCACAGTAGCCCCAACTGTATAAGTTGCACACCATCCCAACATTAAATAATAGGGCACCACTAACCCACAGTAGTCCTGACTGCATAAGATGATCACCATCCCAACATTTAATATGTTTGGATGCTTATAATCGACCAGGTTTGAACGAATTTTGCACCATTAAGCCCATTTTAAGGCTTAATAGGATTATGGGCAAATAATTAATTTCAAGATCTAAAACATACTATATACAATTCCTTTGTTGTTTTGTTTCTGGTCTTTTTCAGCTGCTTAGAAATTTTACAATTTAATTTTGTCAAACAGCCACTATTAATTACACTGGTTAAGGGTTACCATATATTTTTTTGACTTAATAGAACATTATCAATTTTATATTATTCATGATATTATATTTATTTCAATTACTGTATTTATGTTAATATATAATCAATAATTATTATATATTTAAATGACATTTATTAATTAATAACTTTTTAGTTTGGTTTAAGAAGTGTATTTTTAGTTTATTCGTTTTTTAGCAATTTGGTTTATGTATTAATATGGTCATTATTCACTATCACTTTAAGTAAGTGTTAGTATTCTTGATAATTTGTAAGAGATTATTAATTGTATTAAGTGGAGTGTAACCTTGTGTATTTAAGTGTTTAGTTGTCAATATGATATGTATTCTGATGAAGTTCGTTCACACGGACGAAACCTAGGTAAATTTGTTTTGGGTCGGTGCAATAAACTTGTTTTTTTATCCATCGCTGTGTTGGGGTTATTTTGGAACACAGTATTTGTACAGCGTGGACTTTGGCTGTTGTTTGAACCAAGTGAATTGCTGAGATAACTTCTTGTTGGTCGGACCTCCTTGTCTTTCTGGCATTATTGGTGTTTGCTGTTCTTGGTTCCTATTAAATAATAGGCCACCACTCACCCACAGTAGTTCTGACTGTATAAGATGATCACCATCCCAACATTAAATAATAGGGCAACACTCACCCACAGTAGCCCCAACTGTATAAGTTGCACACCATCCCAACATTAAATAATAGGGCACCACTAACCCACAGTAGTCCTGACTGCATAAGATGATCACCATCCCAACATTTAATATTAGGGAGTCACTCACCCACTGTAGCCCCAAGTAGATAAGGTACTCACCATCCCAACATTAAATGAAAGGCCATCACTCACCCACAGTAGCCACAACTGTATAAGATGCATATCATACCAGCATTAAATAATAGGGCACTTTTCACCCACTATAACCATGACTGTATAAGATGCACATCATACCAGCATTAAATAATAGGACACTTTTCACCCACTATAGCCATGAATGCACATCATTCCAACATTGAAATAATGTTCCTTTAGTTGTGCCATTGTCTCTCTTGTAAAAGTTCTGTACCATTGTGAAACCTCTTTACCCTTGTCACCATTTTTTTACCCCTTATCCTGCTCCACTGTAATTGTCAATGGTCGATTGATCTCTTATTACTAGATTTTGATAAGACAGCCACCATTCCATAATATGCCTCACATTTTGCAAAATGTCCCTTTTCAAACCACACAGTGGTATAAATGCTAAATATTTAACTCAACATGCAAAATCAAAATATAAGGTTGTGCATCAGAGACAGACTGAGGAATATCTTCTTCAGATTGCTCTTATATAACCACTGTACTCCTCACCATTTCAATGCTAGACTATTGGTTTATCCCTCTCAGGTACCTGGCAGCACTTTGTGTAGCCTAGTATATTAATTGACTGCTACATTGCTATACAACCACTGTTTTCGAGTGTCACTTACAAATGGAAACATTCCATAACAATTATTATGCATGTAACAAAATCATGTATCCTTATGTGCCCTCATCTGTATCTAATTTGGCCTTCTATACGTATCAGGCACCCTTGATTTCCTTATCCTTAACTCCCTAAAGTAACATACAGTGGCCTCACGTACCCGCACATAACAAACTCCCTTTATCTGAAATAACAGCATGCTGTTGTGGTGAATAGGCAGCACAACCTATGTATGCTTGCCTGAGTGTTTCATTGAATTGTTATCGTGTTACTAGGGTTCTGCCACATTGCCTCAGAAATGGAGTAATTGAAGGATTGCACATATTTCCTGAAGTTTCACTGGTAAAATTGGAGAATAACAAAACAGTATTCAAAATGACCTGGGTATAATTCCCATCTGAAGTGTTGAAATATTTCTCAGATGTTTTGCATCCATTCCATAATATGCATATAACATTTATGTATATGCAATGAGAAACTATCTGTGCTGTCAAAGGCTAAATGACCTGGATTGGAAACCAACCTAAGCATTTGTTTCTCAAATGTGTTTATATGTGTTTGTAACAAGTAATTACATCTGTATCCACTGGGCTGGGTATGAAAATTGTTTAAATGCTAAACAGATGTGAAGGTTTGCAGCTGTTTCAGTCACACTACTCTTAATACAGCAAAGCAATATTCATAAGGCCTGTTAAAACACCTATTCCTTCACAATTGTGCTTGACATTTTGTTTGTGTTTGCAGTAATGCATCTTCCCCACAAAAATCAGGCGTTTCTGAACTCAATATCTGAGGCAGTATACAGTCTGTTAAAAGTTATTTTCAATATTACCAAGCCAAATCAAAAATTTACACAGATGAGTGCTTTGTTGAATCATAGTTCTGCATGCCAAGGTTAGTACTTCACCTCTTGTTCAGGAATAGTGCAAATGTAGTTGATAGCAGGAGCAGTTAACCTGCCATGGTGATTCATGTGACAATGTTTCAGATACTCCTAACTGATTGCTGTCTTCCTTATCTGGTTGACTCATCATTTAGAAGTTTCATCAGACTTGCATAACAAATTAGTGATGAAGATTCATAAACTAAGAATGCCAATAGAAGAAAAGGAGGTTTAGAGAAAAGCATTGCATAGACACACCTGAACATCCCCTGATGGCAAATAAATAAGTTATTTGTAAATCCATACAAGTCAACATAAAAAAATGTGCCATCAGAAAAAAAGACAGTAACAGAATGTCATCCAGCAGTAGATTATTCTGGTAGTTGTACACTTCACTAAATCACAAGTTACAAATTCCTGCTTCAGTAAGCATTTTGTAATGAAACATTGTATTGGCTGCATTATAGCAGTGATGGGGAATTTTGCTTTGACTGCTTGGACCATATTCAATCTGTCAAACTTCTCAATATTAGCAAAAGAAAATGTTCTCTAAGATAATACCCCATTAACAAGTGCTATGGATGTATCTTTTACAGGCATACTAAGGAATAATGAAAGACTATACACAGGATAGATGCGAGCAGCAAAGTGGAGACAAGTAGGCAGTGGGTGAGAAACAAGAAAGAGGTATAAAAAATAATTATATTTAATGACTTCTAAGGAAAAAAGAAAACAGACATCTAAATAAAATGATAGTAGCACACTGCATAAGTGGAAATGGGTCTGAAAAAGCTCACTCACTGAACAAATAATACAGAAATCAATGATTACAGAACAATTGTACGTTCTGATGGCTGCATCACCAAATTGGATAAAAACGTATAAATTTAAGGTTTTACTTGTTAGCTTAAGAGTTATGGATGTTTTTGTGGGGCAACATATGACTCTGTCTTTACTGTCTTTCCAATTGCCTAGTCATTGAATGGAAGCTACATTTTAATGAAAGGAAAGCAGTTTCAGCTCTGAGAATTACTTTTTATTTAAGAACATGGTCAGACAGTTGACCAAAACTTATTGCTATTAGATGAATTTGTTCATTGCAGGTTGTTGGTTTGAGCAGCAGTATGCCCAACATCTATTATAAATATATGGGCTTTTCAGCCAAAAGGAATAATGTGTATGCGTGACTTTAAGGGGGTGTTAATTGTACAGTATGCCCATCCAGGACTGCATGACAGCACATTCTTGGACACGCAAGAACAGATACAGAGATGTATGGCACCATGTTACAAAGTTATTTAGACATGGAAGTACACAGGATCACATGACTTTGTACAGGAGCTTCTTAAGCATGTAACATTATGCAGACTTCTCTGACAGTTATTGCACTATAAAGTATCTGCCAGGCCCTATAACAGACATAGTCCTCAGCATAGATAACCACACAGAGTATCTCGTCACAGTTAATTACACTGACATGGTGCATCTCCAGGGGATCCTGAATTAATACTTTGATTCACTGTTTGCTTTTTAACAAGGCAGAAGTATATGCTTGATGCAAAACCTTTCTTAAAAGCTGGAGGCAGCTGTAAGGGAGATTGAGTCAGGAATGGATTTATGTAGGCTGTTCATTAATTAAAATTATGGTTTATCCAACAGACAGAAAGTCCTTCTTGGCTACTGAGGTTCAGTCTAAATCAGTAAGTAAACAGCAGGCTAACTGTAGATTTCATCACGCTGATTAAGTGATAATACTCCAGTATAGAGATATGCATTTTATTTGAACAAAAGAATATTTAAAATGTCCATGGTAAAGCTCTATACATAAAAGTTTGATGTTTTTCCCTAACTTTGCAGAAAATGTAAGCATAATCATTACTACAGGGCGGAATGTTGCAACAAATACCATCACAGGCTGCAAACATTTGTATTTTCTTTAAGATGTGATAGTGTCAAAGGTAATGACAAAAATTTATTGGGTGACAGCATGTGTGTCCTGTACTTACCGATAAATAAATATTTGTGGAATCATGTTAAAACATTTTAGTGTTTTTTTTTTTTTTGGAAAGCTATTTTATTTGAAATATGAACATGTAAAATCATGTTTTGGCAAACTATCCTATATCACCTACAATGTTCATTGCTAGAAGTTGAGGCAATATCTTTAAAAACTTGCATGCCTTTGCTAAAAGGAGTATTGCTTGTTGGCATGATATTAGAAATGAGACTGAATATTCCAGTTTAGGACTAAACTAACAGAGCACCTTAGTTGCACCTATTCCTGCTGCAGCTTCAAAGGTAGTACCTGATAAACAACCATTTTGCTGCCCCACACAAAATAGTTGCAAACATTGGTAACAACCTCCACATCTAGGTAGCACACATTCACATTTATTTATTGATTGACTGATTTGTTAATTGAGTGACTGCATTGCTTTTGAGACCCTTTTCAAATGAGCCCCAGGAGCAATAGAGGTTTAAATATGCATTAGTATGAGTTCTAGAACATGCAATTATTAGTCAAAAAGGTACAAGCTGAATCAATAATAGCTGACATTACATTGCTAGATAGATTTAGCACTTACATGTCAGACCAGAGCACCATGGCCCAAGCCAATTATTATTCCTGTGTAAGTAGACCTCCTACTACATCTCTGTCATGTAAAGGGGTGCTGTACTTTTCCTCTTGTTAATATAGGGTTCCACAACAACCTAACACAATATACTGATTATACATAAGTAGTGCACTTTAGCTATCATTACTAAATTCTCTTTCATCCTACACTAACTCCCATGATTGTATCTTAATTGTACTGATGCCTCGATTCCCAGTAACTATCATGCTTCCTTCAAAGCGCTACCACCTTAGCAAGTCACATGATCTTTAACGCCAATGCACTGAACCTGAGTAAGTGGTATCTGTAGTGAAACGGAGTATGTGGTACTGTACTGAAACTGAATAAGTTCAGTGTGTGATAATTTATTAAATGACACCTGAACAGCAAGATGCTTCTAACTTTGTAAAGCGTTAATTACAGGAAATACTAGCATCTACTAAAAGTGTGCAAAGGTTGTAAATAGTCTGTTGGTAGTCTATTCTTGCACTCTGAAAATATCTCATTTAAACTATTGTCACCAATATGCAAAAACACTAATCCAAGCATACTGTAAGTATTCTACTGTTAAAGTCTGTATTGCTAACTGACCTGGGTCATGGATGAAAAGGGTCCTTCAACCAACCTACCTATCTGGTCAACAAGTCAATTGTTTTATTTATTTATTTAAATGTTTATAGAATCCTATGTGTTGTCGTAATCCAGGATGAATTTGTAATATACAAAAATCAAAAGGTACTCTGTGGGTGTATGTTATGCAAACGTGTAATATTCTGTATCAGAGCACATGTTGAGCTGCACTGTGTCATGTGATCATTTGTGGTGATGTATATCCATGACTGTGATGTAATGCAGAACAAGGTGCCCAGTGTACTGCACTATGTCATAAAACCTTGTTGGTTATTATTTAGCTTATCTCTTAGTGCAGTGCAGTGTATCAGGGAAACTGTAGTGCTGTAATAGAGCTATAACTGGGCAACACCATGTTTCTCTGTATTAAGGAACACAATCTGGTTATTCTTGCTAGAGTCGAGTTGTCACAGTCTGAAACGTTTTGCAAATTACCTTGTGTGGTTCAAGGCATTCTGTTCCACAACATTTGCCAGGATCCCTGACAATGCATCACGTCAGTGTAACTCATTTTGACAAGACACCCTGTGTGGTTCTCTATGCTGGGGACCATGTGTGTTATAGCAGCTTGCAGATACTTTAAAGTACAGTGCTGTGTATAAAAGTTCATCCATGGATAACACTAGTAGAGATCCGGTGGATTCAATTTCCTGAAATTTATTTTACAATCCATTCACATTATATAATCAAACATGTAATAATCACCTTAAAACAAATATAATAGAGATCATTCGATATTTTGCCAGTAGGCAAACTACAGATGAAGTTGGGTGTGGTTTAAAGAGGTCCAATTGAGTCATTTTGCTCACCTGTATAACAAGTGAAGAAATAACAAACAGATACGGTGAAACAATAATAAAATACAACCAAACCAGCATCCCAGGTAATTTAAAGCCAATTTATTAATTATTATTATTTTTTATTTTTTTTCTAGTTGTTCTTTAATGGTGGAACAATAATATGAAAAGGAAACCACTGTTCAACTCCAATCTTTAAATTCCTGTCACAGAGTTCAACCTTTGCAGTATTCAGAGCATCACAGCATGTACTATAATACACTATACATCCTCTCTTTTATTTGCTAATTAGGTAAATCCACTAAGCATATTTGCTTTTTCTCTGGGTCAAGGGATAGTGTACTGTTTAGCAGCAACAAGTTAGAATACATTACAGTGGTTACTATTGTTTTCCATTTTCCTCACAATCACACATCAGACTCATACAGATGGGTGTCTTTGGGGTAGAGGTAAGGAGGCATGCTGTTTATATATGTCTGACAGAAACAAGTTGAAATGTATTACTGTGTTCTATTTCATCTTCATCTAACACTAGAGGAATACACAGAAGGTGAATATCTTTTTTTTGGGGGGGGGGGCTAGAGAGGCAGGCACTATTCCCCGACATGATCTATGTATCCTCACAAGCATTTGTCTTCTCAGTTTATGGTAAGCTACTTTATGTCAGACATAATTTATTTCCACCCTGAATTAAAAAGAAAAAATACTTAATTTCTTGTATGTGTGAGTGTGTTTGTAAATGGACTTTGATCACCATGCAGGTAGTTTCCCAGATGAAAAAATAAGGTTCTTAAGGGAAAACACAACACCTATCTGTCCAGAGGCTCTTGCTGGACCAGTGGCAGTCACATCATCATAGCATGCTGGAGGTCTTGGATTCAAGTCCCAAATGACAACTAATATTATCCCTTCATGTCTGTGATTCAAACAGTACTTAAATAGAGGGAATTCTCTGTATTTGTGTGTGTGAGCATGTTTATAATTTGGCCCTTGTTTGCCATGCTGGAGGTTTCCTACCTAAGAAGATAAGGCTCTTAAGGGAAAGCTTAACACCTATTCACCCAGATGCTTGTGTTGGACCAATGGCAGTGACATTAGCACAGTATGCTGGAGGTCTTGGGGTTCAAGTCCCAAATGAGAACTACTACTATCTTTTCAATTCTACAAGCCCCAGCTATCAGTGGTGCTAATGGCGTCTCCAGTAGTGTGCTCCCCGACCTTTGCAAAAGTGATCCCCACAAGTCATCCTTTGTACTGCTAACATTTCAGACAACTGGAACTGAAAACACCCTCAAAAATCACTACCTGAAAAAGACTACATTCACAACCCTTTGTAAAGTGATCCCCGAGAGTCATCCCTTGTATTGCTAACATTTTAGACAAGTGGAACTGAAAACACCTGCGGAAATCACTACCTGAAAAAGACTACAGTCACAACCCTTTGTAAAGTAATCCCTATGAGTCATTCCTTGTATTAACATTTCAGACAACTGGAACTGAAAACACCCTCAAAAATCACTACCTGAAAAAGACTACAGTCACAACCCTTTATAAAGTGATCCCCGAGAGTCATCCCTTGTATTGCTAACATTTTAGACAAGTGGAACTGAAAACACCCTCAAAAATCACTACCTGAAAAAGACTACAGTCAAAACCCTTTGTAAAGTGATCCCCGCGAGTCATCTCTTGTTCTTCTAACATCTCAGACAACTGGAACTGAAAACACCCTCGGAAATCACTGCCTGAAAAAGACTACAGTCACAACCCTTTGTAAAGCGATCCTTGCGAGTCATCCCTTGTATTGCTAACATTTCAGACAATTGAAACTGAAAACACCCTCGAAAATCACTACCTGAAAAAGACTACAGTCACAACCCTTTGTAAAGCGATCCCCGAGAGTCATCCCTTGTATTGCTAACATTTTAGATAACTGGAACTGAAAACACCTGGAGAAATCACTACCTGAAAAAGACTACAGTCACAACCCTTTGTAAAGTAATCCCTATGAGTCATTCCTTGTATTAACATTTCAGACAACTGTAACTGAAGACACCCATGGAAATCACTACCTGAAAATGACTACAGTCACAAAGAATATTAATATGGTTTTGCCCATTCTGTTGCTTGCTAACCTAGTCTATTACCTTACCGGGAGCACACACTACTGGAACCCTCCCTCTTCCCCTTGCAGGGTGACACACCCATACCTATCAACTCTCTTGTTTCTTCTCCCAGCCATTTCCTCACCCTGTCATCCCCTTTATAATTCCCCCACTCTCCCCTCACTCTTAGCACATAGTAAGTCCCCACTCTTTCACTTTCCCTCACTGTTAACATAGAGTTACACAGTTACAATTCCTCAGTAACATGGGAATATAATAACCTACACTAAATGTTACTGCTAAGCCCTATTGCATGAGATATTAGCTCCATACCTGATCACATTAAAGTGACTGATTGTTTTTCTCGCTGTGCTGTCGACCATGGCTCAGCAGTCATCTAATTTGGCTTGCCTAATTTTGTGCTTCATTCTTTTTTTCATACTCACTGTTATCTTCATCCTTTCTATTTTGCCAGTAACTATATTTGTTTTATATTCTATTTTATGTACATTGGCTGCATCAACTGCACTCTAGTTTAGCTATACCCCCTACCCCCCCACGCGCTGGTAAAGCTACTACTCCCTCCTGCATAACAGCCAATCACAGCCAAACAAAGATTTTACAATCCCCCACATAGAACAGTGCCATTTTTAAACAACCACAAGCCCCAGCTATCGGCGGTGTGGATGGCATCTCCAGTAGTGTGCTCCCTGAGTAAGTTTTGCCTATGGTTGTACTGTTTCACTTATTGTTTGGTGCATTTTAGAATATGTAGTTCCTGAAATCATTTAAAACACTGCTCTCTATACAAAGTTAAAATAAGTGCATTTTTAATATGGGCTACAGCACTGTGCAAGGCTTTTGTCTGCAGCTGTAGTCCCAGAAGTCATCTAAACCATTGCTCTGTGTTTCCAATTACAGAGAGTGTGCATGTTGTTATTAGCTGTAGCTCCGCATTGAGCTTTGTCAGGGCATCATGCCAACAATATCCAACACTGCTTCTTGCTAAAACTGTGGCTGTATTATTATAGTATACCAAGTCAAATGCATACAGATTGCATTACCACGTTAAGCATTTCAGAACTAGAACCTAGCTTACATATATGGTGTCTGTAAAATGCAGTGTTTAAGCATATACATTAGCCATATAGGTTCATAGGTTCATAGGTAGGTACTAGGCTATCGGCCCTAGGGCCTATACAAGCCCAGCCAAAAAGGTACCCTGGCTTTTGCCACCCAAGAAAATTATTTTCCTGTGCCACTGTCGAGCAGAGCCACAGAGGTGATCCCCGGGGTGAATTTCCTATTTCCCATCCAATCATCAAGATTTTTCTTGAAGAGTGCTAATGAGGAGCTTAGTTTGATATAGATAGGTAGTTTATTCCAGAGTATGGGAAGTCTCTGGGACAGGAATCTATCCCTCTGGCATGTTCTGTTTAATGTGGTGACAAGGTTTAGGTCCCTAGAGCATGTAGCTCGGAGGGATTGGGATTTCTTTAAGTGGAGCATGTCCAACAGCTCTGGGTTTGACATAGCTTTGTATGTTAGGCAGAGATCACCTCTGAGTAGGCGATATGCAACGGAGTAAAGCTGGAGTTTTTTTAGATGGTCTGCGTAGGGCATCTGTTTGAGGCCAGTAATCTTCTTTGTGAGGTATTTCTGCGGCCTTTCCAGTTGTTGTAGATGTTTTGTGAGGTACATACCAAAAGGGGCATTGTACTCTATAATGGGTCTAATGAGTGATGAGTAGAGGGGAACAATGACCTCTTTTTTTCTGGATGAGAAACCTTTTGTGATGAGGTGTGCCACGTAGAAGGATTTCCTGACTACTGTGGCGATGTGATTATCAAAGGAGAGACTACTGTCCACCTGTGTCCCAAGGTCTCTTATCACACTTTCAGTGTTAAGTATACTGCCGCCTATGTTGTAGTTCATGCGTACAGAGTTTTTACCAAAGGGGATGACAATGCACTTTTTGGCATTGAGCTTGAGGCCATGGCTTTGACACCAGGCATATGTCTCAGTGAGGCCCTTTTGTAGGATGTCCACATCATTAGGAGTTTTGATTATGGCTCCTAGTTTGCAGTCATCTGCGAACTTCATTAGCCAAAGACGTTCTGTGTTAGCCTGTACTTCAGAGAAGTAGATACCAAACAGGAGAGGACCCAGGACTGAACCCTGTGGTACTCCACTTGTCACTGGTCTGAAGTCGGATTTGGAGTCTGCTACTTTCACAGTGTGGGTTCTGTCAGTGAGCCGGTTGGCAACCCATCTTGTGACACAGGGATTTATACCTAGTTTAGTGAGTTTATCTATAATTCCAGAGTGGGGGATGGTGTCAAAAGCCTTGGCAAGATCTAGATAGGCTGTGTGAACCACCTTACCCTTGTCTACGGCTTTGGTGACTGCTTCAAAGAAGTCTATCAGGTTTAGGAGACATGATCTGCCTTTTGCAAACCTGAACTGCGTGGGATCCAGAGTTTGGAGATTACCAATATCTTTGTTTATAAGTTCCATGATGATACGTTCCATGGCCTTGCAGACCAGGCTCGTCAGGCTAATGGGGCGGTAGTTCCCGGGGTCCGTGGTGGCTCCCTCCTTGTGGAGTGGGATAACCGTTGCTGTGCACCATTCAGCAGGCACAAAGTCCGAGGTGAGGCTATGATTGAACATGGTACTTGGGTGGGGTGCCAGTTCGTTCTGTAGTTCATGTAGAACGCAGCCTGGGATGTTGTCTGGTCCCATGGATGCTGTGTTCTTGGCCTTGGAGAGTGTGGTTTTTACCTGTGCAGCCATGATTACAGGAACTTTGCATTCTTCTGGTATAGAGATGAGCTCTTTAGAGGGTGAGAGGGGGATAAAGTTAGCACTGAACCTATCTGCCAGGATGCTGGCAATATCAGTTGGGTCTGTATATTTAGTGCCATTGTGCTGTAACTCAAAGCAGATCTGAGTGTTGCCATTGAGCTACTTGACATAACTATAGAATGCTTTGTGGTTGTCTTTAAAATCAGTGGCAATTTTGTTTTCGTAACTAGCTTTGGAGGATTTTATCAGGGATTGCAGCTTCTTACTGAGGCTGACCAGGGAGCTCTTCCACTCGTGGGATTTTACTCTCTTTTGCAAGAGTTTCTTCCTTCTGTTGTACAGTTTGTTTATGGCAGGGGACCACCAGATTGGCTTCCTTTTTTTGGAGGATAGTGTCTTGGTTCTGTTTGGGATAGCACGATCCATGCACTCATGTAAGTGCTTATAAAGTGCAATTGTGTAGGATTCAGTAGTCATAACTGTATTGTCCATCTGCGTGGGTGTCATGATGTTCACCACTTCTGTCTTAAGAAGCATGAAGCTGGCTTTGGAGAATTTCTTTACCATGGTTTCCTTAATGGGGGGTGGAGGCAGGATGTGGATATCTAGGGTAATTAACTTATGGTCGGAGCGGACCAATGAGGCGTTGACTTCAAGTGTAGAACACCGTTCACTCATATTGGTAATGACTAGATCCAGGATATTGTTGCCCCTGGTGGGGGTGTGGAAAAGTTGATGCAGGGCATTGGAGTCTATGAATTCCAGAAAACGTTGAGCAAAGGAGTTGGTACATGAGTAGTTTTCCCAGTTAATGGTGGGGTAGTTGAAACCACCCATTATCAGGGTGTTTGGTTGAACCCTAATATTTTCCAGTACATCAAGAAAAGAGGAGTGGGAATCCTGTGGCATGGTGGGTGATCTGTAGCAAGCTACAATTTGGATTGCAGTTTTGCCCAGAGTTAGTTGCACTTGGATAACCTCGGCTGCATTATGCTGAGCAACTAGCCTGGAGGTGTGGATATCCTTAATGAATATGGACACACCTCCGCCTTTGGTGTTCCGGTCCAGGTTACATGGCCGAAAAGTGTGGTATGAGTTATAGCCTGGTAGTGCAGGGGTGCTCTCTGGAGCCTTGAACCAGGTCTCAGTCACTGCACAGATATCGATGTTCTCCATTTTAAGGAGTGCCTCGAGTGAGTGCATTTTGAGATTTAGACTTCTAGCATTGAGTAGCATCACCCTCAGTTTTTGCTTGCCTGTTCCTGTTATGGTGGTGAATTTGTCATTTGAACCTTGCCTAAAAAAGGCACTATAGGGGCAGCAAGAACCTTAGTCAGTATCTGGAATCCCAGGGGTGACAGGTGCAGGCCATCTCTGGCAAGGCATCGCGGTCTGTCGACCATGTCATCCCAGGAAGACAGATACTGGATCCCTTTAGAATGCTTCTTGCTAATCTAACTATCTACATAGGTGTACATCAATGCATTTATCTAATGTTGTAATTAGTTGATACTGGGCTCCAAACAATGTGTCATATATACTTTCATACAGCACCTATTCTCCAACAGTACTCTTTACTACATCCCCTTCCTACACCATCTGACAACCACCTTTTCTTTACTCTCAATTACCACTACTACTACTAAATAGCCCTTAAGCTCAAAATGCTACCAATAAAAGGTCTACTAATACTACTAGGTATCCTCCTCACCCTAGCTTACTCCACCACCTATCACCACAACATTAACCCCAAACTAATATTACAATCCCCCACCTGCCCGATGCACCCTGAAACCAAGCTGTACAGCCTATTAATCGCCCCATCTTTATTCAACACCTCAGACATAGATACATCTCCACGGATAATCCCCCAAAACCACACAAAAGCATAAATCTCCCTACAATATGATAAAATTCTTCTCTAAGTACCTACTGTTAGTCACCCACATAGCAACTAAACTAATACTAGGTGGTGATATACATCCAAATCCTGGCTCAACAACTAACACCAGCACAACCATCAACCCAATAACACACCCAATATACTCCCTCAGAAAACCATCCAACCTCCTTATTCTCAATATTAATATAAGAAGTATACTTAACAAAATAGCAGAACTACATGCAACACTGTCAATTTACTCCGCTGACACTGTTGTTTTTACAGAGACCTGGTTAAAGTCACATATTAAGGATATTGAGTTACTACCACCAGGATATAACATTCTGAAAAAGGATAGAACAGATAAAAGAGTTGGAGGTATTGCCCTGCTATTTAAAAACAATCTATATGCAATATAGAAATTCAAATCCCTACCTTCAACAATGCAGAAACTCTTATTTGCCAAACTAAAAGTCAATGCAAAAAAGCATGTAAACATTATCGGTGCTTATACTCCCCCCAGGAATAACATTACTACCGTAGAATCCATCCTCCACTCATACCCTCCCCCAAGAAACAATTATAGTGAGTGACTTTAACACAGACTGGTCTGCCTGTAATTCCTCCCTCCCCACTAACCACATAAACCTACATGTTTTTTCTCAATTAATCCAAGACTATCACTAGATCAGATAAAGTAACCAAAAAATAGTCAATTTTAGACTGGATCCTTACAAACCATCCACATCTATCACACTACTCTGGTTCCCTACCTGACACTCTTAGTGATCACCTGCTTACATTTGTACTTAGACAACAAGCTAAACCCACAAAACAACCTCTGTACAACAGATTTGCTATACAAAAAAATTTAAACTTCAAGACCTTATAACTGCCTAACTCATTGCAACTGGACATCTCTTTCACATCTCCCCCTCAACAATGCAGTAGACTTCTTTAACACTACTTTCCTGAGTATACTAAATCACCTTGCCTCTACTAGAATAGTCAGGACAAAGTCCAGCTATGGCCCCTGGCTCATCAAAAGCACTCAAACTCTCCTAAAAAATAGAGACAAGGCATGGGAAGTGTGGCTTCACAACAAAACAGATATAAACAGACAAAAATACTTACAACTAAAAAAAAAAAACACGTATAGACAAGAAAAATCACTACTTAGATATACAAACAAACACAAATATAACCTTCAAAAGTTCTGGGCAGCAATTAATAAAATCTTACAACCAGGGAAAACCAATACTCCACCCCCAGATATTGATACCACCACAGACAATAGTGCCACTCAGTACCAAAACAATTTATAAATACTTGTCCATACTTAAACCCACTACCTTAGCAGCTGATAAACTCCCTGCAGAATACCTCAAAATCTCAGCCAAAGCCATCTCATACCCCATCTCCCTACTAATAAATAGGTCAATCTCAGAACAACAAATCCCAACCCTCTGGAAAATTTCACACAAAATACCTCTACATAAAGGCAGTAACTCAGCCAAACTATCCAATTACCAGCCTATCACCATACTATCCCCCCTGTCAAAAATTCTAGAGAAATGCATTCATTCCCAAATCCTTAACTATCGTCTAATAATTTCCTGGCCAACACACAACACAGTTTCCAACCTAACCATAGCACTACCACAACCCCTTACCAGTTTTTCTAACACTGTGAATCAACATAGGAACAATGGCAACCTGATCTCATCTATCATTCTCGATCTCTCCAAGGCATTTGATACCACCCCAAGTTCCTAACTGCTCTCTCTAAACTCAGTCTAAGTAATTCTACTCTACTATGGTTTGATAACTATCTTTCTAACTAACAACAAGCTGTAAAATGGCAAAACTCCCTATCTCCTCTTCTGCTATTAATCTTGGGGGTTCCACAAAGATCCGTCCTTGGATCCCTTCTCTTCACAATATTTACCAACAACCTCCAGAAAGCCACACTCCATGCCAATCTGGTCTAGTATGCCAACGATTCCACTCTAATCTGCTCTGCCACCTCTCTCCAACTACTGCAGAAAGTTAGTCAAGAATCCTTTTCCATCATAGAAACATGGTTATCTGACTCACAACTAATACTTAACCCAAAGAAAACCAACATCTAATGCTATTTCATCCCTCAAAAGCCACAGTGACTCCACTTCCCCATTTAAAATAAATCAGACAATACTACAATTTCTCCAGTCTTGCAAACCAAGCTATTAGGTGTTATTATAGATAACAATAGGAAATTTGACAAACATATAGCACAAACCATAAATAAAGTCCATAAAAAATTCAGCACTGTCTACAGTGCAAAAACTACCTCACCAACAACAGTAGAGCTGCCATTGCAAAAACCCACCTGCTCTACTCACTACTTTATGCCTCTCCAATACTAACTAACCTAAACAAAGGAGACCTAAACAAACTAACCAACTGTTATAATAAATCAGCCAAGTTTGCTACTGACTCAGCTTTTAGGTACCACCAATGTTTAGCCTTAAAATAACTGTCCTGGTTAGAATGACCAAACTTACTCACTTATAATCATCTCACTTTAGCTCACCAGATCCTATACCACCTCAATAAAACTCCAGCCCTGCAAGGCCTATTAAACCACTATACTAATAATTGTCCCCTAAGATCCACCAACAAAACATTAGTAGAAATATTCAAAAGCAAGAATAGTTCAGATGACTCCCTCTACTCCAGTGCCATCGCAAAAATATGGAACACCCTTCCTCTAGAAATCCAAATCCTAGATAATAAACACAACTTTAAATTCCACCTCTGCTCCTACCTAACCAGCTCATGGAAGTGTACTTGCTCAAACCCAGGATAACACCCCCACTAGATCCAATATCACACCGTATCCTAGATGCTACATAAAAACACTTCGAACATACTACTTATATATAGTTACAGATCCCAAAGTGAGCATTTGTCAAGTGCTCCATTTATCTAAGGCACACCCAAAGGAGCATAGGTCCATCCCCCATGTAACTAGCTCATTTCCCTAAGAAGCTGATGACTTATTTTTACTCTCTTTCTACTCTTCATCCTAACTTCTAGAAAGAATTTCGCTCTTATAAATTCTAAATGTATTTTCTAATAATAATTATGTATGTATGTTTTTTTTTGCCAGTCTTATGCTGTATGTTACTCTACTCTACTGTTATTTCTATGTATAATTTTTTTTGGAAATGTATGTATTGTTTCTATTGTATTGTTTTGGAGCTTTTCTCCCTGGGCCTAAGCTGAAAATGGCCAACCTGCCCAGTCAGACTCTCCGGGTAAACAAATGTAAAATAAAAATAAATAAAATAAAAATTCTATGTTTCTTTACTTGTGTGTTTTTTTCAGGCCATTATTGGATCAAAAGATTGGAAAAATGCTCAGAAATACATCTTAGAGCATTGATAATGCCATGGCTTCTGTGGACCTAACAGCTTTCAGACCCCTGGCATAATCTGATTAATGAATCCACAGATATTATAGTTCACTCATGTTCAGTTAGGGTGTGTTGAAAGGATGCAGGAAAAAGCAAAGTTGAAGAGTAAGACTGAACTTCTTTCCTTAGCCATGATTTTGTTCAGACCATCTTTGGATCAAAAGGTTGGGGGAAAAATCTAAAATGCACCTCAGAGCATCTAGAACCTCCATGGTTTCTGGGGGCCTAGCAGTCCACAAACCCCTGGCTTGCTGCTCCAGTGGTACAGAGGGATAAAGCCCTGCCAACAATTCAGGCAACCTAGGTTCAGTTAATAGCTTTGTTGACTGATAAGAGTGGCAGGGGATGGATGGGGGTATCCCTCCTGGGGGTGGGTGATTATGTGGGCATTACCTGCAGTGATCCCTTATGGAAACTGGGACATCACACTATGGGGCATAGTCCAAGGAGGGAAAAGGGTAGTGGGCATGGCTGCGCTGCTATAGAAACAGGGCATTATAACTGCCCCCATGCTATCAATCCACTCAGACAAAACCACAGGGACCACAATGGGGAAGGGAGAGTAACAGGGTAGGCCCAAATTGTAAAACCCCAGTTGATGGCAATGGCCAACACCTTGAGGATGCCTTTAGATTACACAAGCAGCCCCAGTTACTTCGGAATAAGTCTGGGGAAGAATTAGAGATTATGGCAGACCCAGTACAGATGTGGGACACTGGGAAGGCCATAAGATGATGCAGGGATCATAAAGTGCTCAAAAAGAACTGCTCAATTCAGTTATTTCTATCATAGTACACTCTGTCTGGCTTAGTAAGGGTATGTTGAAATGATATAGGAAAAAAATGAAAAGTAAGACAAAATGTATGGAAAAAGCAGGAAAAAGTAAACTGGAAAATATGGGGAGGCAGCAATGGTGGGAACTATGAGGCACCAGGGGATACATGTGAAAGGCAACTAATAGGCAGTGGCAGGGGTGGCACCATGGAGCCCTTTGCCTAGAGTGCCTTTTCATCTAAAGCCAGACCTGATGAATCAGACTTAGTTATATGGAGTTAGCTTACATTTTTTAGTATCTGCTTTTTGTAGTACATTAGCAGAAAGATTAAAGGAAGAAAACAAGTAGAAAGTGGCTAGAAAGTGCATCAGTGACATTCTTATGTAAGTTTAAACTAGTAGGTTATGTATTCAAAATTCAAGTTTTGTTTAGAAGCAGATCAGGAGTCTTGCTCAACCTAAAACTGAAGATCTACGTATGGTATGCAATTCAACTGAAGAGTGTCTTTTTGATGAGTCTATGTTACATTGCCAAAATCATATTCCGGCGAACACCCATTCACAGGCACCTAATCAGCAAAAACCACTTTGGCAATTTACTGAATGGCCTGGCAAGCTGGTACGTAAAAATCAACTGCCAATCATTAGCGGACCGGAGTTCCGCTGTGGCGACCCCTAACCGGGAAAAGCTGAAAGACACAAACAAACAAACAGACAAGGAAATACTTGCCTGAAGAACAATGGAGCAACATCTATGTCAACTGAACCCACCCAATGTGGGAGGCTTCTTCCCCCACACCCCCCCTAACTATATATACCAACTCCAAGATTGCACTACAGTGGAGAGACGGGTAATGTTCTGCTGTTGGCCAGCTACGTCCTTGCCCTTAATAAATTCAGCGAATGGCTGAAGCAATTTTCTCTATGTGTCGGTGAATAGGTGTTTGCCAGAATACAATTTTGGAAATCTAATATAGATCCTTTTTGAAGATATGGATCAGTAAGTGGATTTTTAGTAAGGCACCTTTTGTTTAATAAAGAGTTGTACAGTATTAACACAGAATGTAAATTAAGCAATCGCTAGTATACAATTGTTGCCCTACCAAAAACACTTGGACAGTGATGAAAAACAGAAACTGTTTAGAAGCATATGGGACAGAGTTTTTTTTTCCATCTTTACAAGATAGGGAAAAAGGCATTAATTTAATGGTAGCTAGAAATTTTTCCCTGAGGATTTGGGATATTTGAAGCGATCAGTAGTGATGTTATTTTGAGTTAACAGTTATTATGGATCAGATTTGCCTTTTTGGTATTTACTTGCCACCGGGTTTTAATCTAAATGAATTTAGAGGTATCACTGCAAATCTTGAAACCTTCCAAGAATGTGGTAACTTTCTAAATGGGTGACTAGAATACAGTGGCTAGTATATCAGAGTATATCAGGAGTCCAAGGTGGCACAAGGAGGATTAGGATACTGCGGGCTTAGCTGCATGTTGCTCAGTATCTTCAGATACCTGGATTGGTTGGATCCCTCACTAATATTGAAAGGTTCCTCCCCAAATAAACCTTTAACTGAAGTAGATTTCTCACTTTACCTAGGTTAGACATTATTTACTTTACAAAATATATTCATGTTTGTTTTGGAAAGTCTCAATCAACCTGATAGCAATTTCAGATACTGCCCTGGTTGAGATGTTGCTTTATTTGATTCCTGATTTGGAAAACCACTGCATTGTATTGCATCTAATGCATGATTCATTTGAATGATGCTTTTGAGACCTATTTGTCAGTAACAAATCAGTTGCTGAGAGAACAAGAACAAGCCTAGTACCTAACGAGATAAGTTCAAAACTGCAATGGCACCAAAGGTTGGGATAAGAATCGGTCGAGTGACGTTTAAAGACATGCGGGTGGGTGCGTGCGTGAATGGGTGTGCCTTCTTTGAAGGTTGGGCGTCGGGCTGGCACCTTGGCACTGTAAAAATCCACTGCCAATCATTAGCAGACCAGAGTTCCACTGTGGCGACCCCTAACCAGGAAAAGCCGAAAGACATTAGTTTTTTATATACATATATATATATATATATATATATATATATATATATATATATACATATATGTATATATATATATATATATATATATATATATATGTATAATGCATCATATTCTTTTGTCAGCTCACAAACCTTCCACTAAAAAGCTGTACACCAGTAAGTGGAAGAGATTCACTTTTTGGGCCTTCTAAAAACAAATAGATCCTTTTACAGCTTCCATAGAACATGTGCTGGACTTTTTAGCCTTGCTGTTTAACGCTAGAGCTTTTTTTTTCCCTATCAAAATACAACTGGCTGCTATTTCTAATTTACATAATGGCTTGGATGAATGTTCCTTAGCCTCTCATAGCCTTTGTAAATTGTTTCTAAGAGGCACTCTTTTGCTAAAGCCTCCATTCAAGGACCGACATCTCCTTGGAACTTGAACCTAGTTCTTCAGACAGTGACAAATTCTTCATTTGAACCCTCTATGGATTGTGACCTAAAGTTTTTATCCTGGAAGACACTCTTTTTGGTACCCAGAAGGATTTCAGAGATTCAGGCTTTATCATATAAATCCTTACATTGTTTTCCACAAGGATAGGGTTTCCTTGCAAACTAACCCTTCCTTTTTACCCAAGGTTGTATCACAGACAAACATGAACCAGACCATTGATTTACCAGCTTTCTTCCCTAACCACTCTAATAAAAAAGAGAGTGCCTTGCACCTTTTAGACGACATAGACAACTACAGGTCTGTCTTCTCAGGGCCAAAGATATAAGACAATCCAGTCAATTATTTGTTTCTTTCTCTAGTGCAATGTTGGGCAAAGCAGTCAGCAAAATTACTCTTTCCAAGTGGTTGAAAGACTGCATTTCATTCATTTATGATAAGAATAATTTAACCTTGACCAAACCAGTCAAAGCACATTTTACAAGGTCTATAGCTACTTCAGTTGTTTTTCAATCCAAGCTTCAATGGATGACATATATGCAGCAGCTACGTGGGCTATTCTCCATATCTTTATTACTCATTACAAATTGGACCTGTGTCTAGGGGGCGATCATCCTGGTGCTCAGGAATGCCCTTCCATGAATCCACCCAAGAATTTAGGTAGCTGGGGACTCTGTCCCATCTGTCAAGGATGGAATGAAGTTTGAAAACATCAGATAAAGAAGTTACATACTTACCATATTGTTCCATCTGTGTTGGCAAGGAGGACATGCAGACTCCAAATGCAGATAGATAGATATACAGATACTAAAACATAGGTCAGGAGGAAGCCATATCTACTGTGCTTAATGTGACAACAGTATAAGGTAACTTAGATCCGCTCCACCAAAAAAAAACTTTTAGGTTGGGCAATAGAGGGGGGAAATCAAGAATGCACTGCTGAGGAAATATTTGGATGCCTGGTAATTAATGGAACTGGAGGAACCATGCAGTTAGCTTGAGGTTCAAAATGTTTGGGTGAACAACACCATCTAGAAGGGAGAGATGATCTGGCTCTGGGACCAGAATCAAGGGCTATTGAGTTAGGTGAGACCAAAAAAAGGAGACCCAAATCTGTTGAGGCCAAAAGAGAGCAATGAGGATCACTGTACTCTTCAACCTGCATACTTTCTTTAAACATTTTGGAATTAGGGGTATAGGTGGAAGAGCATATAGGAGACTGGTGGGGGGGGGGCAATCGTGGAGAAGACCTTCTCTTGTTGACTCTCCTGGAGGGGGAATTAGGGCAAAGTAGTTGCTGCATTTGTTTTTCAGGGGGGATGTGAAAAGATCACAGCCAGGTTGACCCCAAAGATGGAAAATCATTTTTGCTCCTTTCAGATTGAGAGACCACTCATGAGGCTGAAGGATACATCTGCTCAGCTTGTCCGCAATCACGTTGGAGCTCCCCAGTATGTGCACTGTTATTAGAAAGCGGCTGGAAGAAATCACCCACTGCCACACTGTGAGTGCTTCTTGAGAAAGGGGACAAGACTTGATTCCTCGCTGTTTGTTGATGTACCAAGCTACTGACGTGTTGTCTGTTTGAATTGCAGTAGTTCCTTCAGGAAGAAATGTCTGAAAAGCCTGCAATGCAAGAAGCACTGCTCTCATCTCTAGAACTTCCATGTGCGAGTTGGCCTCTATAGGGGACCAAGTACCCTGGACCATCTTGCCCAGATAATGCCCCAACACCACATATGGGAGGTGTCCGTGGTCACTATGGCCATGGGCTCCGGAAAGACAAAGGGACAATCATGAAGAACTTGATGTTAATGCATCCACCAAAGAAGATCTGTCTTGCAATGTTTGGTGATAAAGACTTGTTGTGACAATGTGTGATGAAGTATGGACCACTAGGAAGCTAGTAGCCATTGAAGAATTCTCATGTGAAACCTGGCTAGTGGCACCAGAGTTATATAAGCTGCCATGGATTTCAGGGCTTGCAAGACTAAATGTGCTAGAACTTTGTTCCTGAGGATTAACTTTTGAACCTGAACTACAATTCTTCGGTGACAATCTGGGGGAAGAAATGCTGTCATTGTCTGAGTATCCAATACTGCCCCTATGAACTTTAAGTTTTGTGTTGGGTTAAACATGATTTTCCTAGGTTTACTGTTATCCCAGCTGAGCACAAGTGCTGAGGGTGTAGTCCCTGGCTATTATCAGCTGATGCTTGGTCATAGTGGTTATGAGCCAGTCATCCAGATAGGGAAACACATGGATTCCTTGTAGTCTCAAGTGAACCACTACTACTGCCATGCATTTGGTGAACACCCTCGTGGCTGTAGTGAGTCCAAGGGGCAGTACTTGAAAATGGTAGTGATTGGCTCACAGTTAGAAGCAGAGAAACTTTCTGAACCATTTGTCCATCTTTATGTGGTAATACGTATCCTGAAAGTCTATTGAGCACATCCAGTCACCTTTCTTCAGAAAGGGAAAAATAAACTGTACCGTGACCATCCTGAACTTTATTTGTCAAACTGATTTGTTCAGTACCCTGAGATCCAAAATTGGTCTCTAGTCCCCTGACTTCCTTGGCACTAAAAAGAATCTTGAGTAAGTTCCAGATCCTTCCTGGTGGGACTTGTTGGATGAGCCTTTAGTCCAGCAGTTTTTGGATTTCTTGTACTGGTGCATCCCTCTGATTGGGTGAAACATCGGGGATTTTCTTCTGAAATGGGAGAGGTTGAGAAAAGGGAATGATGTAATTTCTGGATACCATCCGTTGCACCCAGGAATTTGTTATGTCTTGCCCGGCATTTATATGCAAAGATAAGCGTCCCCAACTGCCTCCAGAGGAAGACAATCGGGCCTCTCTTCAGCAGCACTGAAAGGGCTTGCTTGTGAAAGAATCCCAGAATCCCTGGTTTGCAGACCACCTCTGCCACAAGGATGGCATCTCCCATTCTGGTTCCCTGTCTGCCTTTATCAGCCGCATGGACAAATCGGGCACAGACTCCAGGGTGACTAACTGAGAAGCCACTTTGTCTTGGACTCCCTCAGCTACAGCTCCTGTCAGGGTGTCTGATAATTCCTTGATCAGATCTCATTGGAGTCTGGTGAAATGTGCCAAGTAGTTCAAGAAACTTATGGCAAAGGTTGTTGAAGTGTAGACCTGCTTCCCAAATCTGTCCATAGCCCAGAACTCCCTGTTGGGCAGATGGACAGAGGAACTCTCCTCAGCCAGTTCCTTTTTAGTGGTGGCCACTACACCCATAGCATCAGCTGCTACACCCTTGTCCCAAAATTGTTTGTCTTCAGGTGTGGAAAGTATCTTGTCTGGTCTCTTGGGGATGGGCTTGATTGGCCTTGATTCATTGGCCTTCCATGCCCATTGTGAAATCAACCGAATGAGTTCATCAGTGGATAGGGTCACTCAAGAGGTACATAGATGGCTGAGTGCCAAATGCATGCAGGTAGACAGACTCCTCAGAGAAAGGGTTTGTGACTTCCAGCCTCTGCTTCAGAATTTCAGGGGGTGACCATAGGGACCCCTCCCATTTATTGAAATCTATATCTTTGGTGATTCTTGGGGGGAATCCAAGTGCTTCCTCTTGCACTTCCTTTTGTGTGGGACCTCCTCAGGGGATAATCTGGGTAGGTATCACAGGATGACAGTACCTGTGGCTGTGACACCTGAGGCTTCTGCACCCACTGTCCCTGTGGAGAGGCAGGTGGAATATTAAAACTAGAGGGAGGACCTGTTCTGATGGGGAAGGCACCAACTGAATCTCTGCTAGAGAAAGGGCCCTCTGCATGGCCTCAAAGGCCAGTCCCCATGAATAGGCAAGGGAGACTGGAACTGAGGAAGACTGCCTCGAGACCAGGGTCACTCCCCACTCTGAAGAACCAAGGCTCAAGGCTGAAGCTGGAGCTGTAATAACTTGAGCTAAAACTCCAAGGAGCAGGGTCATCTGTGAAAAGCCTTTAGTTGAGACCTGCTCACCAGAACTGACAGGGCAGCTACGGCTCTGGGAGGTCTCCGGTTCTGAGATACCCAAAGAGCTCAGGGTAATTGTCAACTATGTAGAAGTGAGTAACTCCAAAGCCAACACTGTCAGTGCCAGGAGAACTGGAACAAAAGACTCTAGGAGCTCTGAGGAGGTTAAAGGAGGAGTAGTCAATGGGGTGAAAGAGGATGTTTCAGTACCAAACCAAAAGGAATCAGTACCAAAGGTGGGCCTGAAAGCTCTCTAGCCCATAAAATCTTATTCACCAGCCTCTTCACATCCAGTTCCTTGAGGCTTTTGGTGGAGCGGATGGACAAAGCTGAAGGAGACTTAGTCCTCTGCAAAAACACTTCTGGCAATTCCCCAGCAAAAGGATCAATTGAAGGGGAGTAAGAGGTTCTAGGTTTAACAGTCATAGTCAGTGGAACAGAAGCCAAATCCTGTGTTGAAGCCTTCAACGTTGAAAGGCTCACAATTGTAGTCAGTGCCAAAACTGAAGTTGTCAGTACCGAAGACTCAGAAACAGAGGCTTTCAGTTCCAAGGGAACAGTTGGAACTGAGCTCTTCAATGTTTTGGCTTTCAGACCTGATGGGGAGATCGGAACCAATGAACTGCATTTTTTAACTTTGTCAATAGATGAAGTAGAGGAGGAAGTTGAGATATCTGTTTTAGCTTTATCAGCAGTGGATGAGGCTTCCCCAAAATCTGATGGCAAAAGTCCTTTTAAAATTAGTTTGTTACACATTTCCACTAGACCACAGTGGCTATAGGCATGACAAATACTACAATCTTCCTGTAAGTGATGAGGACCAAGGCAATATACACATAGTCCATGAAAATCTGACAGGGGAATTTTATGGCCACACTTCTGGCCTTTTTTTAAAGACAGAGGGGCCCTTACCCTTCTCAGCCATGACAAGCAGTGAAAAACAGTTATAGAGAAATTGTTAAAGAAGTCTCACTTCACAAGGGACAGGGAAAGTGAGAGCAGAGGAGATAATATTTTATACTTAAATTTTTATATTTAAGATAAAGGACACGAGAGAGAGGGGGGGGGGACTATCAAAATGCTAGTGGGAAAGTACACATTAAAAAGGGGAAAGATATCAACAAAGATACTAGAAGAAGTACACTAAGTGTAACAAGAAGAAAGGCAGAAAAATATAGACAGAAATCACAAAGAAAGGACAAAAATTTTACCTAAACCTAGCAGTGCTCAAGAGTAATAGCAAGACACAACCACTTCTAAAAGCAACAAACGAGATCTGTGGTAACTAAGAGAGAGGGATTTTGGGTAGAGATAAAGCTCGAGAGTTTTTGGCTGGAGCGAGCTGTAATAATGTCCAAGTCAGTTCCAATATCAGAACTGAGCCAATCTGTCAAGGATGGAATGCAGTTTGACAACATCAGATCATCTTTTCAGCTCCTTTATCTGTCCAGTTGAAATACATGGTCTTTGTCCCTGCATCATCTTCTAAATATGGTTACCTTAGCTTATCATAACATAGTCATAGAAATCAACCTCCATACTTTCAAACTGTTGATTTTAGAGTTGTGTGATTTGTAGCTCAAAGATTCAGAATGGAGTCTATGTTCCTGTTGGGCAATATAGAAAATACAAACCCTGAGAGGGACAGGCAGGTTGCAGGGATGGTATGTGGAGCATTAACAATGAAGGGTCTGAAAAAGACAATCAACTCAGAGCGAACGGTGCTAACATGATGATTAATATGCTTGGAGGTAAAGAGAGATAACAAGGAATAAGGTGCAGGACAGCTCAGTGGTGCAGAAGTTTGAGTTGTGGCCTTGCAGCAACAGGTTCTCTGGTTCGATTCCTGGCTTGGGTCCCTTCTGTGCAGAGTCTGCATGCCCTCCCTGCATTTGTGCGGGTTTCCTCCCACATTACAAAGATATGCTTCTGGAGCATTTCTCCCTGGGTCTCTGCTGAAAATTGGTTGTTCCAAGTTGGACATTTTTGGTAAACAAACGTTAAATAAATAAATACCCGTGGAGACCTATGAATCTGCTCTGTAACATTCATCTAGTTCTGGGCTACAAGGCATTTTAGAAGTCTTTATAAAGAACTGTTCAGAATGCTAATTACAACAGACTGTGCTATATATATATAAGGGAGTCTGTCTATTTGATAAGAGTATGAATTATATCTGCTGAAGTGTGACATACTGAATTCTCATGGCATCCTGTCAACCAGAGTGACTAAAGGGGGCTACCTCAATCACTTTCTAAATAGGTGTTGCCATACATTTCAACTGCCCAGATTTTTGCAGAATGTTCAGACATTTGCCTCACATTTTTGATCTGTTCCTCATAAAAAGTTGTGATTTTTTTGGCAAAACATTGGGCATTGATGTCACTAAATGACAGACATTTGAGTTTTAGACTTCATATCCTTCGGAAAATTCATGCTAATGCAAAACCTGTTAGTCTAGCAATTTTCTATGTTCATAAGACCAATAATTAAAATCTGTCCTTGATTTTGGACCTTTGTCCCCTCTTACACGTTTTGGCTTTGTCCAGATTTGTTG